>NC_133619.1:27920389-28090389 GCF_048593235.1 Sminthopsis crassicaudata | reverse complement strand
TTGAGATTTTCTTGACAAAGATAATATACTAGTTTGCCATTTCCTTCTCCAGCTTATTTACAGATAAGGAAACTGAGGCAAATAGTGTTAAGTGATGTGCCCAGGATCACACAGCTAGTATCTGAAGCCAGGTTTTAATTCAGAAGATGAGGCTTCCTGAGTCCAGGCCTGTGCTTTGTCACTGCACCATCAAGCTGCCTCCTTCCCCTTCCTTTTTTATTACAAGCATGTATCTTCTCTCCTCACCTTACCTGCAATAAAAATAATTTAAATATGCATAGTTCCAGGCACAAATTTCTCTGATAAAAGTCTCATTTGCCACTTATAGAAGGAATTGCTTCAAATTTACAATGAGCCATTTCCCAATGGATAAATGGTTAAAGGCTATGAACAAGCAATATCCATGTCAACAATTGATCCCAAATTGCCAGAGACTTTAGAAGCCCAACACCAGCCCTGCCCAGATGGAGAGGGAGCTCCTAGAGAGCAGGGACTGTTTCATTTTCTACCTCAAAAATGGGTATTTTTTAAAAACCATATTCATGGACCACAGGACACAAAATGTCTGTCCTCTGCTTTGCTTGAAGATCTCCAGGAAGGGGAAATCCATTGCCTCTGAGCAATCCATTCCCAAACTCCCATCCTCCCAGAGAGGATTTCCTGTCATAAAGGCTAAATTGGCTTCAAAGCTCCAAGTCAATGTTGGCTTAACATTTTGATGGAGGGACTGCGAGTTAGGAAAGTTATAAGAAACAACAAGATCAGCAGGACCCAGGAAAACCCCACACACACACACACACACACACTTAGATACAATTCTGTGGTGCAACAATAGAACCAATTGTCTTCCTCTCTTCCCTCTTTTGCCTGCTCCTCTCCCTAAACACACACACACACACACACACACACACACACACACACACACACACACACACAAAGGGATATTGGGAGAAATCATAAATATGAAATCAAGTCAACTGATCTTTATCCACTGAAATTCTCCTCTGATGATTCCCATTGGGTAGAGCTGACCCTGGATGAAGTTGCATCATCTGAGCACAATACCTTAGAGGTTTTATCAAGCTGGAAAGGCTAGAGGAAGAGGAGGAGGAGGATGGTGATGATGATGATGATGATGATGATGATGATGATGATGATGATGATGATGATGATGATGGCAGCATTGATAGCTTGATGTTTATTGCTTTAAGGTTTGCAAAGCTCTTCACATAGATCATTTCCTTTGATCCTCACGAGAATTTTGGGAGATAGGTGCTATTAATAAGCCCCCTCCCATTTTACCCATGGGAAACTAAGATTTACTGACTTGTCCAGAGCCACATAGCTATTAAATGTCTGAAGTCATGAATATTTTTCCTAAAAAAAAAAAAAAGGTGGTTTCATTGACTATGAGTCATAAAGACTGATGTTATTACAGTAGTTGAGAGCAGTGTGGCTCAATGGAAACCCACTCTGGAGTCAGAGGAACTGGATTCAAATCTTGTTTCTGATACTTACTGCTTGTGGCTCTGGGCAATTCTCTTTAACTCTCTACAGTTCAGCTTCCTCACTGTAAGAGGAGGGGTTGCCTAGACAGCTGAGATCCCTTCCAGTCCCAAAACTGAATTCCTGACTTGTGAAAGGAGAAATTTCTGGTTTTAAGAGTTCTAAGTAAGATTAAGAAATGTAGGATGCTATCTTCGAGATGTAGAAGAATTCAGATGGGTAATGAGCCCATCCTTTCTCATTTGGCTTTTATTAATACTCATTTCCACTCTCTGCTGCTTCTCCATTAATCATGTGCTACTCTCTTCTAAGTTTTCAAGAGTGTTTCATAGCAATGGGGACCAATAATCCATTTTGAGGTGTGCCCAGACTCAGTATTTTCCAAAATCCCTTTTGTTAATGGGCAATAATAAGTCAAGAGCACCTCTGCTTTTCTCAAAGTTTGAAGTTAGCAAATCTCATGTCCCAGTGATGTATTTTATACTGCTTTTCATAATCTGGTATTGACAATGGTTCTGTGGCTATGAAGGGGAAGAAAAAAATTAACAAGGTTCTTTAAATTGTTCTCAAATGAGATTCAAGAAACATTTCCTGGTGACTGATATCTAAATTAGGATAGTAAAAAGCTTTTTACTAACTGTAAAAAGAGCACAATTGGCCAGAACACTAAATTACCCAGGATTGTACTTGTATTCAGAGGGGTGCTGGTAAATGTTTAACAATCAGATCTCTAAAAAGTGTATACTGTACTTTCTAAATCAAGCAAGGTTTCTGAAAGATTTTCAACAAGTGTTGAAAAATTAATTTTCAATTAACCAGAAAATTCCAACTACCCTCACACAGCATGCAGATTGGCTTTTTCTGTATTTTCTTTTATTACAAATTAATTTGTTCATGAAAGGTTGAATGTGACTCAGCATAACTGAAATTTATGCAATCTGGGCTAAAGAGGGAAATTTGTAGAGGTCTGAGTCTATGTGGTAAATTATAGCATTTATTAAGTACCTATTATGTCAGGCATTGTGCTAAGCACTGGTGCTACAAAGAAAAGCAAAAACCAGGCTTTGCCCTTGAGGACTCTACAGTTTAATGGGGAAAAGAGGAAAAAAGGGAGAGAGATACAAACAACTCCATACAAAGAAAATAAAGATAGGATAAACTGATGGTGATCTCAGGGGAAAGGCAGTAAAATTGAGTAAGACTAGAAATCAGTTTGTCCACCTCCCTCAAATTACAAATGAGGAAACTGAAGCTCAGAGAGTTTCTAGATGAATGGGGGAAAGGGGGTGGAGAATACAGTCAAGCAGGGAAGCATGTGAGGGAGCATGATCCTGATGTTTGATGATGTGGCTCAATAATGGCATCATAGATTTCTTTTTATCTGAGTCTAAGCCTTAGAGCTCCTTATGAAATAGATAGATAGATAGATAGATAGATAGATAGATAGATAGATAGATAGATAGATAGATAGAAGGAAAAGAGAGAAAGAAAGAGGAAAAAAAGAAAGAGAAAGAGAGAAAGAAAGAGAGAGAGGCAGGGAGGGAGGGATAGAAGGAGGGAAGGAGGAAGATTCATGTGTGTTGAATTAAATTGAATATAGTCAAGCCTAAAGCTGATTACACACACACACACACACACACACACACACACACACACACACACACACACTCCCACCACTTGGCATAGTGCCTGGTACAGACTAAATAAATATTAATAAATGCTTATCGACTAGCTAAATTAAAAACATATACAAAGCATATCCAGAGTAATGGAAAAGAGGAGAAATTACTCACCACTAATGGGATCAGGAAAGGTGCACTAGGGAGCTAGTGATTCCAAAGTTGAAATGAGGAGAGTATTCCAAGCATAAAAGAAAGCCTTTTCAAAGGCTTGGAGAGAACGCCATGCCCACGCAAGAGTAAAAAGACCAATTTGGCAGGCCCAGAAAATGAATGGGGGAAGAATAATGTGCAATCAGCCCAGAAAGGGACATGGGAGTCCTATTTTGCAAAGCTTTAGCTACCAGAGGAAATTGTATTTTGATCCAGAAGCAGAGAAGTCAGGACTGTCCCTCTGACAGCTGTGAAAGGCCATGAATTCAGAGGCTATTATGATAATGCAGGCCAGGTGAGGGGTGATGAGGGATTGAATTGGGGTAGTGGCTATGTCATTATGTTATTTCTGGATTTGGGGCTCAATTGTTGAATTTCATATTTTTATTTCCTGCTCTATTTAGAGCCATAATTAAGAATTCTAGAGCCTGGAATAAATCAGTTGTAAAATAGACCTAACAGAGACCTGAACCATGATGCCTTGTGTCTCACAGGGAGGCAGCTGGGAGTTGTCAGGGAAGAGGGCAAGGGAAAGCTTCAAGATCCCGCTTTGCTAGCACACACTGAACATTGCAGGTAGAACATGAGTCCTTAAGCCCAGTGGCATGGCGTAGAGTGAAGAAAGCAGTCTGCCTTTGTCAGGTAGTTACCTTACTTTGGGTGTGGTCCTTTCCTAGCCTGTTCCCCCATGACATTAATTACCATCTGCATTCCCCCAACTTTTCAACCCCAGGAAATTAGGGGGGGGGGAAGTTAGAGGCAGGGGAAAAACAGCAGGGGAAGATGGACCATGGGATAGGGCCACCACAGCAAGAGATCCTGGTGGCAGTCACATCATATAGCATTGAAATACCTAGTCAGAGCATTGCTGAAGGGATAAAGGCAATCCCCTACCAAATGTTGGCATCCCGAGATGAAGCCCAAGCTGCCCTGCCCTAGGAATGGTTCTGGCTACAATCCTCAATTCTCACTTTCTTGGTCGATTGATTTGCCCAACTCAGTCTGCAATAAACTCGAAGCTCTCAAGACCTGGAGGAAATAATGCGGGCAACAGAGGGTACAGAACAAAGGTCGCCTCTTTCTTTGATGCACTGGCCTTAAGGCTTGTGATGGGAAGAGTCTCTCTTCCAGGATGTCTGTCTCAGGGCTCCCACATCGCTTAAACATGGTTCTCAGTGTCCCGACTACTCATCTTGGATTGTTTTTTCATAGCAGCAAGATTGTTGTCTTAAGAAATAGAGATTATTTAGATAACCTAACAGCCGGTTTTCTTGTTTGGCTGTTCCCAGTCTTTGCCAAGCTGAGGCAGGATGTGGGCACTGGACCCTAGGAGTCCAGTCGGTCACCCGGTTTCTATTTCAGGCTGGCCTTCCAAAGGCCTCTCCCAGCAATCAAGGAACTGCACGTAGTTAAATAGCTCAGGACCAGCACCTCAAACATGCCTTTCAGCCTCAGTGAAGCTTCCCACAGAGCTCTGCCCACCCCATGCTCTTTTCTCTACAGCCCCTAGACAGAACAGGTTTGAGGAGACCCCCTTGCTTTGAGAAGACCCCCCTCTTCATGTTCCCCTCTTCAACTTGTGCCAGAGAATTCATTGTTCCAGCTACGTGTAAATCAGGACATGAAAAGAGACTTCTCAATACATCTGTCACCTGCCACAGGTAGAAAAAACAGAGAAAAGCCGCTATGAAGAAAATTACAATCTTATCTAAAATACTGGATTGACATCCCTGTAGGAAGCAATATCTACTCTGTCAATTGTAGGTCCAGAAGACATGAACAACTAATTTTAATACAAATTTTTGCAAGCACTTCAAACTATCCTAATTATAAAATGAATTCAGAATGACGCAGATGATAAGGACACATGATATTGTAGAAGGAGCTCTGGGTTTGAAGTCAGGAGAATTGCATTCAAATCTCACCTCTAACAGCTTGCCACCCATGTGACCTTGTGCTTCATGGGCTTCAGTTTCCTTATCTGTAAAAATGAAGACATGAGATGCTCTCCAAGGTACCTTCGAGATCTAGGAACCTATGAAGGAAATAAGATGAGTGACCAATGTATTCTAAGAACTCTTTGGAAAAGCTAAGCTCTAGGCTTTTTCTTATTTCTTTTTTCTGAATTTCCCACATCATCTATTATTATGAATATATAGTTTATATATATGCCCAGTATAGTAAGAGCTCATCAAGTGGGACAATTTTTTCCCAGAATCTACTCTCTTGCCTAGGCAGGTAATCAGACAAAATTTATTAATTATTAGTGAATGCTCTCCCTAACTACCTTGCATTTATTTTATATTTATTCTATATATAATTACATATATTACATATAATTATTCTGAAGGTACATGCTATTAAGATCTACATTAAACACCTACTGTATGCCCATATTGATATAGCCCTTGGAATCAAAGACAAAAATGAAATAAATACTAAGAGAGTTCAAAGAGGACAGGAACACAGGGGCAAAGATAAAGGAAGATTCAATGGAAAGGATGACTACCAGCTGGAGCACTCATTGGACCTGAGTTCAAATCCTATCTCTGACACCTAGTACCTGAGTAACCTGGGTCTCAGTTTCCTTACCTGTTAAATGAAGAATTTAAGCCAGAGGCCTCTGGGTTCCCTTCAGATCTATAATAAGGAAAGTTTTATATCAAACCACTTAGAAAATGTTTACTTTTTCCAAAATCCACATCCAGTCCACAAAGGTTTATTATTCCTAAACCGGTCTGGTAATGACTAAGTCAGCTACTGTTCGCCACCTTTGGACAGCATCCAAATATAGTTATTGATTTTTCCTATGATTCTTTGAGTAGTCCCTGTCATTAAAATCATGGCAAAACCTTGTAAGCTAAACCTGTGGAGGCTAAGAGGAAACAAGGGCTGGATTTGCAATCAGAAGACCAGGGTTCAGACTTCCTGAGAGACCCTGGTGGATTCCTCAGGCCTCAGTTTTCTCATCTGTAAAATGACAGGGTTGGCCTTGGTGAGATTCCTTCCAATCCTCACTGTCTGGTCTTAATAAAAAGCACTTCAACATTTGCAAAGCACCTTATACCTACTATTTCCCTTTTGTTCTATGAAAGGGCTAAACCGGGCATTATTTACCCATGTAGTGGATGAACAAACTGAGATTCAGAAGAGATAAGTAAGTTTCCCCTGGTTATGAGACTAATAAATGTCAGAGATAAGATGGAACAAAGATTTTCCTAATTCTGGATCCAGTGAGCTTTTTTACTAGAACAGGATGCCTCCTGAGCACTGATTGGGTGATTGGCTCTCTCTGTCAATGCACCTGCAATTATTAAAGGATAGATAGACAAAACTCATTCTACCAACTCTTTAATAATAATAGCTTGCATTTATACAACACTCTTTAAAACTCTGGCAAAGTGATTTGCAAATATCCAATTTTACCCTCATAATAACCCTAAGACGTAAATGCTACTATTATCCCCACTTTACAGATGAGGAAACTGAGGCACACAAAGTAACCTCTCTCAAGGTGGCTCTCCTTGACCATTACTCAGTTGTGTATAGTATGGGTTCTTCTTTAAGCATGGATGGCCTCAAATTAACATGGTCGCCAAAGGCTTTTAGCTCTGGGAAGCTCTGGTTCTTTGATTTTCATTTTTCTTTTTTGAACAGTTGCTAGCAATTGGTCTGTCTATCTGATGGCAGGCTAGAAACTTCTGTTGTTAATGTTTTCTTGATTCTGTCAGACTTTAGCACATTAGTCATTCTATTCCAGCTGGGAAGGAGCTAAGTTACAGGGAAGGTCACTTGGCCACACCCTAGCATCTAAGTCAACAAAGGATATGCTGAGTCTGGCTCATGGCCAATGGCAGGAGAGTGGGGAATAAATCAGGCAGGGGATTATGAGAAAAAGGCAGTCTGTGGAATATGGGAGAGTATGTGGAGTATGAGAAGAAGGCTGTGTACTTGCATGCAGATTATTAGAAGAAGGTACTTGTGTATTTGAATGTAGAGGAGTCTAGACTTTCAAACACCCTAATGGGGCCTAGAAATGTTCTCAAAATAATTAAGTACCCTGACGTGCCCAAAAATCCACAGAGGGATTCCATGAAATCCTGCAGGGACTCTGGGATACATGTCCATCTCAAAATACCCTCAAGCTATCACAGCCCATTGGAGGGTAGACCTCCACCCTGAGGACTTTGGGGAGACATTTAAATCAGACCTAGAATCTCAGAGCTGGGGACAATTTCAGAGGCTACCACCCAATGAAATGCTAAAAAGGAAATCCCTCTCCGATACCAACCAACAAACTTATGCAGCCTCTGTTCAAAAGTCTCTGAGGAGAGGGAACTCAGTCAAACAGCAGTAATTGCCTGGAAGCCTTTCCTTATATTGAGCCTAAATTTGACCCATAATTCCTAGTTCTATCATCTGAGACCAAGCAGAAACTGTCTCCCTCCCTCTCTTTTACATAACAACCTTTCATTTGTATGTATCTCTCAGAGACAATGTATCTAGTCATAATAAAAATTAGTTTTCTCTAGTGATGGTTCTTGATAGCACAAATATTACACAGCTCCCTCTCATCGTGAGACAAGTGAGGTTCATGATGGCAGCCAGATGTTGATACCAACTTGTCAACCTGAATCTGCACTTCTGTGCAGATCCAACTACCTCTTCCCAAGTGCTTAGCAGCTCCATCCTCCCCCATCCCTGAACATAAGCTGTGTATGCAGAAGAGAACCCAAATAGAATTGCAAAACCATAAAACTTTGACCTAGAAAGAAGCTGTGCTATCATTGAGTCTGACTTCTCATTTGACAAATGAAGAAACTGAGGAATGAGAGCAATTAAGTGACTTTCTAACAGATAGCAGCAAGAATCCAAACCCATTTCCCCAGACTCCAAAACTATTACTCGTCCCAATTCAATCCAAGTCAACAAACATTTACGAAATATGGACTATATGCTGGGCACTGTGTAGGCATTTGTTATACAAAGACAAAAATATATATGTATAATTAAATTGTGAGACTTGAACTCACACCCTCCTTGCTTCAAATCCAGTTCTCCTATATATGTATGAAAAGGGGAAAATAATCCAAAGAATGTCAAACAACTAAAGAGACAAGAGTTTTCATTTAAGTAAATTCATCTTCCTTTTAGAATTCTTCTGTCACCCAAGCATATGCAGTATAACCCAAATCAATATTTCACACATCTGGGAAGATCTTGGGTTAAATTACAACCTTGAAAACTAATAGCTACATTATTAAATAACTAAAACCTGATACATCTGGCTGTGCCCTCTTTTGATAAAGGGAAATAAGCTTTGGATTTGGAATCAGAAGATCTGAATTCAAAGCCTGAATCTGCTAATTATGGGCTATGTCTGATCTTCAGCCGGTTGCTTTAGCTCTAAACTTCAAATCCCTCATCTGTAAAATTAGAGGGAAACTAGAGGATCTCTAAGCTATCTTCACACCTTGAAACCTGTGATCCAATTAAAAATGTTTAGCTGAGTTATAGAGCATATGTATATATATATGTATATATATATATATATATATATATATATGTGTGTGTGTGTGTGTGTGTGTGTGTGTGTATGTATAGTAATAGCAGAGTTATAAAGGATATGTGTATATAAAAATATATAGGTATACACATGCATACACACATATAGGTACCTACATCTATGTATATGTGTATTTATACATGTGCATATGAATTCTGGCTCTTTAAAGTGAGCCATTCAGGTTTCTGTGCAAGTTAATATCTTCTTTTAAAAAGCCCTCTGGCTGTCAAATAGATGAGAGATCTTTGTGAATTCCAAGTCTTCCTCCAATAGACAATCCATCAGCACAATAATTTAGTCAGCTCTACATTTCAGAAGAGAAAGGAAAAAAAAGAAAGAACAATGCCAGAATAATCCATATTCTTAGAAGAAATTTTTTCAAAAGTTCACCTTTTATTTTGGGAGAAGGGCACAGACATAAAAGAAAGAAACTTTGACATTTTTTCAAATTTTGTTTTTTTATACAACTTTTCAGAATGTAGACATTATAGCATAATAGCTATCTTAGAACTCCATTTCTTTTTATGTTCAATTTTTTTTTTGCTTTTATTTCACATTGATACCCTTTTAAATAGCATTATAATTAAAGAATCCTCATGGAGATAGGGTGGAAGTTAGGTGGTGCTGCAGTGGATAGCTCAATGAGTCAGGAAACTCATCTTCCTGAGTTCAAATCTGACCTCAAACACTTATCAGCTGTGTGACCCCAGACAAGTCACTTAATCCTCTTTGCCTCCGTTTCCTCATCTGTAAACTGATCTGGAGAATGAAATGGCAAACCACATCTGTGCCTTTGCCAAGAAAATCTCAAATGAGGTCACAAAAAGTCAGACATGACTGAAAACAACTAAACAATAACATGGACATATGGGGACATGGTGAAAACCATCCCAAGCAACTGTGCCCTGTCATGATGTGTGTAGAGGTAGGATTGCAGTGGTCCTCAAACTTTTTAAATAGGGAGCCAGTTCACTGTCCCTCAGACTGTTGGAGGGCCGGACTACAGTAAAAACAAAAACTCACACTCTGTCTCCGCCCCTCAGCTCATTTGTCATAACCCAGAGGGCTGCTTAACCGTCTTCAGTGGCTGCATCTGGCCCATGGGCCGTAGTTTGAGAACCCCGATCTAGAGCATCATAAGAATAGAAAAGACTGATTTTTTGGCTGGCAGTCAGTTAGACTGGCCACAACTTTGCTACTTTCAAATGGATTTAGTTTTTCAGAGAAAAAGAGCCAGATCTAGAAAGCCTCAATTTCTCTCATATGCAATACTGTCACTCAACAGCCAAGAGAATGTAAACTGCTTGAGGTCAGGGATTGCTATATTTTTTTCTTTGACTCTTCAGTACCCAACATATCTAAAGAGCACAAAGGAAGCACTTAATAATAAGTGTTTATTTTTGTTTGTGATTTATATATTTCTCTCTTTCCCCTTCTTTATTTTCTACCACTGAGAAGATAAGTAATATGATATCAGTTATACATGTGAAACCATGCAAAATTTATTTCCATATTAACCATTTTCCCCCAAAAAAAGAGCAAAAAAAAAAAAAAGTTTAAAAATCATCATTTAATTTATACTGAAAATTCAATTCTGTATGTAGAGGTAGATAACATTTTTTCATTATGAATCCTTTGAAATTGTCTTGGATCATTGTATTAATCAGAGTTGGAAAATCCTTCAAAGTTAATCATCATTATAATATTTCTAGTACTGTACAGAATGATCTCTGGGTTCTTCTCACTTTGCATCAATTCACAAAAAACTTACCATGTTTTTTCTGAAACTACCTCTTGTCATTTCCACAGCACAATAGTATTTATTCCTCACAATTGTATGCCATAACTCATTCATCCATTCCTCAAATTGATAAGCATCCCCTTGACTTCCAATTCTTTATAACCACAAAAACAGTTTCCATACATATTTTTATACAATGAGGTCCTTTCCTTTTTCTTTCATCTATTTGGGATCAAAGAGTATTCACAGCTTTATAGCATATTTGGATATTTTTACAAATGGTTTTCCAGAATGGTTGGACCAGTTCATAACTCCACCAACAGTTCATTCCTTCCTTCCCCTCCAACAGTTGTCATTTCCAAGTGTGAGGTGATAATCAAAGGTATTTTAACTTACCTTTTTTAATAAATAGTCATTTAAAGCATTTTCATATGACTTTAGATAGCATACTTAGGTAGCACAGTGGGCAAAAGGGGAATTTTGAGAGAGTTCAGGTGAGTTGATTCTAATATACCATCTTGACTCCCTTAATAAGTATTTATTAGGCTCCACTATATGATAATGCTTGAGATACAAAGAATAAGGGAATACAGTATTTGCTTGCTAGGTCCTAGAAGAGCTAATATTTTGATAGAACATGCAGAATTAAACTATAGGACCACTCGATCATAGGTCAAAGGTTAGAAAGAACTCATACTATTTTCCCAACATTCTTATTTTACAGATGAGGAAACTGAGGCTTAGAGAGATAAAGTGACTTGTCAAGATCACATAGGTAATAAGCATCGAAGGCATGATTTGAGCCCAAGTCATCTGACAGTGTTATTTCCACTCTAATAGAATTGAATTTTATAGGGCCCTGTGTTCACTGGAAAGCCCTTTTCCAAGTTTCTACTTTTCTAAAAGTGTGCCATAATGAAGAGCAGTGCAAGATGAAGTGGAATTTTACAATGTTGCTTTAAATAGTATGTCTTAAAAAAAAATCTCACTGTTTATGGGATTCTAGGAGGAATAAGCCTGTTGTGCATGTAATTAGATTGTTGTCCCAGTAACATATATATTGTCCCAGTAACATTGCTGAATCCACAAAGTGTGATGAGAGATGTGCATTGGCTTTTTGTTTTAATCCTTCTACCTTAAAATATACATAAATGTGTGTAGGTAGGTATGTACATATGTGTTACCTTGAAATGCACACATATATGCGTATATACATTTGAATCTGAATTGAATTTGAATCTATTTCCTCTTAAAAATAGAAAATGTCTTTACACCACAAGGAAAATTCATTTTACCCTTCAGTTTGCAGAATATTTTAAGGGGATGATCTGTGACTTCTCTGAGTAGTGCTTTGATAGAGTAGCTGACACTCAGCAAAAGTCACTGCAAACATACATCAAAAATATTTCCCAAAGGAGCAGATCTCAACAGTTTCTACAGTAAATAATTTGTATTACCCATAATATATTAAGTTATATAATCATATATGTGCGTTTATGTATACTTATATGATCAACTTCAAAGATGATCAGGGAAATGTATGATAGGAAAAGATAGATTGATCATGTAATAAGGGCAAAGAATATCAGGGGAAAATGTAAGTGCTTTACTGGCCACTTTAAAATATGAGAATTCAAGGAAGGCCTCCAGAACCTTAGGTGGACTGTTTATGGGGAAAATTCATTAGAGAAATATATCATGGGCTAGTTGCAATGAATTGCATCGATTGTTGAAGGGAACATGGAAATTAATTAAATCACAGATCCAATTGGACCCATTGGAGTCCTTGAATGTTTTGGCTTTGGTACTTTTGTATACCCATGATTTCATAGATATGGTCAGTCCTTTCACCAGTTTAAATGACAATCCAAACTGTCCTTCTCATTCTGTGTAACACTCTTCCACCTTACCCTATAAATTCTCTGTGGTTGATCCAGCCAATATCCTAGAGGCTTTCTCCTAGTTTGGGTATTCTTAACCTTTTGGAGGGCTACAGACCCCTTTGTCAATCTGTTGAGGCCCTGTGGATACTATCAAATGCATAAAATATATATGATTAAAAAGAAAACCAATTATATTGAAACATAATTATAAAAATGTCTTTAAAAAAACAAATTAAAGACCTCCAAGTTAAGAATTTGTTTTAGGCCAAGATGGTGGATTAAAGGGAGTAACCAGCCAAACTCTCCCAACATTCATGTCCAAACAAATAAGACCTCAAAATGAAATTTGGAGGGATGACTTCTGGGTAAAACATTTTTCCAGCCAAAGACAACTTAAGAGGTCAACAAGAGAAATCTGTGACACTGGGATGAAGGCCAGCCCAGAGCAGACTCAGCAGCACAAGCAATGAGCCCTGGAGATGATTTAAAGAGCAGCAGCAACAGCTTCAGGAGTTCTCAGCTCAGAGACAGTAAGGAGTTCAGACAATTGGTCAGAAAAAGATTTTCAGGAGACCCTTTGCTGGCAATGGATTGGCAACTTGGAGTTCCAGGGCAAAGAAGAGCACTTGTGGTTGGTCACAAGGGAACAAGGGTCCTGGTCAAAGTTCCAAGGCACAAAGGAGTACTAGCTCTTGCATTTGTTCCTGAATAAGAGCAGGGGATCTGTTCAGAGTTCCAGGACAGAGAGGAGCATTAGCAGTTGTAGTTGTAGGAGACTAAAGAGCCCTTCCCAGGTAAACAATAGAGCACAGACTAAAAGAGCACTGATCACACTTGATCACACCTCTTCCCACATCACATCACCTTGGAGGCACCAAAAACTTGTAGAACCTCAGAACTAGCTCTGAAAATAGAAATACAAATCTTAGAATCTTAATCTTAGAATAATGCTTTTCCCAGGTAAGCAGAAACCAATTGTGACATAAAGTGCAAAGTCAAGAAATAGGCTTTGAAAATAAGCAAACAACAACAAAAAAAACTTAACAGCTTGATAAAAAGAAGTACAAAAAAATACTGAAAAAATTAACACCTTAAAAAGCATAATTGGCTTAATGGTAAAAGGTACCAAAATTCACTGAAGAAAATAACTCCTTAAAAGCAAAATAGAAAAAGAGATACAAATGAAGGCATTTTCACTAAATAAAATAATTCCTTAAAAATTAAAATTGGGCCAGTGGAAGCTAATGAATCCATGAAACATTAAGAAACAATTAAAGCCCCAAAAAATGAAAAAAAATATGACAGTATGAATTGTCTCATTGGAAAAACAACATGAAAGAGAAATCATAAGGGATTCAATAAAGTGAAATTGTTTACATTCCTATATGGGAAGATAATACATGTCATACTTCTGAACTTTATCATTATCAGGGCAGTTGGAAGCAGTCTACATAAACAAAGGGCATGATGTGAATTGGTTAAGTTGGGAGTGTCTCAAAAAATGAAGGGGATAAGAAATAGAAATGCAATGTGAGAAGGGAGTAGGAGGGAAGTAAAATAGGGAAAATTACCTCACATAAAAATGATATGCAAGAAAGAGCTTTTAGTGAAGGGTAATATGGGCAGAGTGATTAATACTTGAAACTTACCCTCATCAGAATTTGTTGAAAGAAGGAAGAAAATTACACACACACATACACACACACACACACACACATACACACACACACACACAGAGTGTGTGTGTATAAATAAATATAAATGTGTATATAATAGAAAAAAAAAAGAAATCTATTTTACCCAATAAGGAAGTAGGAGAGGAAGGGAATAAGAGAAATGGGAGTGAGCATGACAAAAGGGTGAACAGATTAAGGGAGGTAGTGGTCAAAAGCACAACAGACTTTTGAAGAGGGATATGATAGAGAGAAAGAAAGATAAATGAATTAAAATAAGATGGAGGGAAATACAGTGTTAACAATCATAACTAGAACTAGAAATAGGATAAAGTCATCCAAACAATGGGAGTAGGTAGCAAAATGGATTAGAAACCAGACTTCAATAATATGTTATTTACAATAGACACACTTGAAACAGAAAGAGAGTTAAAATTAGGAAATAAACCAGAATCTATTATTCTTCTGCTGAAGAAAAAAAAAAAAACAGAAATAGCAATCATGATTTCAGACAAAGCAAAAGTGAAAACAGACCTAAGTAACAGAGATAATTAGGGAATCTACATTTTTATAAAGGCACCACAGACAATGAAGTAATATCAAAAATTTTACAGGAAATTTCTCTAATAAAGGCCTCTTTGTCAACTATATGGGATATTGATATGAGTCAATTTTGCATAAACAAATAAAGTCATTACTCAATTGATAAATTGACAAAGGGTATATATATATATATATATATATATATATATATATATATATATATATATATATATATATATATATGAACAATATGAACCGGTAGTTTTCAGAAAAAGAAATCAAAGCTCTCTATAAAGAGAAATATGAGAAAAATTCTCTAAATCTATTGATTAAAGAAAAGCAAATTAAAACCCTATGAGATACTACCTTGCATCTATCATAAATGACAAAAATTAGAAGGGATGGAAGAACTGTAATATTAGACACACTAGTGAACTATTGATGAAGTTGTGAACTGGTCCAACCATTCTAGAAAATGATTTGGAATTAGAAGCAAAGGGCTGTCAAAATATGCATATCCTTTGACCCAACCATACTACTAGTTCTGTACCCCAAAAAGACCAAAGGAAAAGGAAAAAAATCTATATGTACAAAAATATTTATAACAGTTTTGTGGTAGGAAAAAATTAGGAATTGAGGGGATGCTTATCAATTAGGGAATGATTGGACAAGTTGTAGCACATTATTGTTATGGAATACTATAGTGTTATAATAAATGATGAGAAGGATGGTTTCAGGATAGGAGGACTTACATGATCTGATGCAAAGTGAAGTAAGCAGAACTCAAGATTTTTTAAGACTGTTAAAAATAATAATAAATATCAATTTTTTTCAAAAATAATTTAAACTGTATGTTGAAAGACAGGAAAATCAGACAAAATGTTTACTTGGGATTGGGAGCTAGGTAGTAGCTGTAGTAATAGTAGTACGGGTGGTGGTAGTAGTAGTAATAGTAGTAGTAGCAGTAGTAATAGTAGGAGAAGGAGGAGGAGGAGTAGCAATAATCATCTAGCTAATGATAGTAATAGTATAATAGTATAGTCACTTCATGATGAATTCTTTGGTCATAGAAGCCCATGAAACAAAGAAAAAATATCATAGATATGTAAATGCTAATATATATATATATACAAATATTTATATATATATATATGTATACAGATATACATATATTCATATACATATTATGTAATCCAGAAGGTCTTGCATACTTTTCAGGCATTTCTCATATCCTGCTAAACTCAGAAACAACTATGGATTACACAAGTTGGCCTGTATTGGTAAGGATGTTTACAAATACTCATATTTTGAATCTTTTACAATGTTAAAGAAAAATCAATATAATATTTCTCAATTCTTTTACCCAACAAATGTTAACACACACGTACATACACTCCATCTCTGTAATACCAAGAATCTTCATTGTGAGAAGACCCACACATATCATTTTTGTAACCCAAGCTAAGAACACTTGATGTTTTTCTTACTTAGGAACGTCTGAGAAAAGTCCCCTATAGATCCCAGAAGTATTCTCTATTCTACCTACTGGGGTTCCCCACTAAAAATCACATCAATGATATTACAGAGGGCACAATGTGCTTTGCTGGAAACAAGATCCTGGGATCACTCCATTCCTATTTGAAGGATCCTTTGGAGATGACGATACTACAGATATAGTTTGTTTTGGAAAGGGAACCTATTCCCCCTTATAGATCAGTAGATGGCAGTGCTCATTTTATCAGTGATGGTTAATCTTCATTTCCCAGAGTACAAAGTCAGACTGCGTGGAGAGGGGAGTTTCATTGGCTAAGGGAGCCTAGGATACATAACAGTGAGGGGAAAAGAGGCAAAGGGTCATTGGTTCTGAGCTAGAGGGAACCTCGTACATTATTCACACCAGGGGTTCTTAACCATTTTTGCATCAAGGACTTCTAAAAAGAGAAAAGGATTTCTGCATTTAAATTCTTGCACTTTTATGGGCATCTTTATTACTTCTTAGAACCCATTATTAAAGATTCTGGGAGCCAGCCTTGCCCCTCTCCATTAAACAGATATTGATGAGTAAATCAGTATCTGATCCCATTGTCTCATCCCCAAACTCTTGGCAGATCTTGTTTGGAAAGAGGGAATTTCTCTCGGGAAATTTTCTCTCAGGCAGTCCTGAGATATGCGTGGTAAATCATAATCAGGATAAAATCAAAGGAAACTGAAAAATGGCCAAGCAGGTAAGAGAAGAGTGAGGTAAGAGCAGTGTAAAAAAAATTAGAGAGAAGAAAAAATCAGGAAAAGAGGGTATTAAAAGTGTCAAAGTCAAGAAAGATAAAGATTGAAAAACACCAATTAAATTTGGCAATTAAGAGATCATTTGTAATTTCCAAAGTCTCTCTCTCTCTCTCTCTCTCTCTCTCTCTCTCTCTCTCTCTCTCTCTCTCTCTCTCTCTCTCTCTCTCTCTCTCTTCCTTGCAGTTGGTCCCAAAGTGAGTCTGCAATCATATATATTTCTTTATCCAAAGGTCTGACTCAAAAAATATTTAGAACCAACTCTGCCCTTTATATAAATCTACAGTGTTAAAGCAAATATTCTCCCCATCAATTAGGAGCCCATGAAGAGATTCTTTCCCAAATACCCAAAATACTTGGGGCAAAATTCAGTTATTCAGGCTAACATTCATTCATTCATTCATTTCTTCAACATCAAATGTCTACTACGTGACAGAAACGAGGCTAGGTGGTGGTGATACCAAGACAAAAAAAAAGACTAAAACTAAAGCAAAATAGAAATATAGTAGTAAGCTTTCAAGGAGTTTCCATAACCCAAGAAGAGTTACAAGACAAGGAAGTTACAAAGACCATACTCAATTAACTTTGGTTCTTTGTGGACACATATGGTAGAGAATTAGGCCTATGCTTTTTCTTAAGCTTTTTTTCTTCATCCTGATTGATGCCTGTCCTTAAAGTAATCTGGTTCAATAATTTCAGAGTTCCATGTTAAATCAATCAATCAATCAACATTTATTAAGTACATACTATGGGCCAGGTTCTGTTCTAGGTTCTAGTTATTGGTTTCTAGCTAATGTTTCAGCATGGCAGCATTGGGTAGGTCTCACCCCCTCCTGGAATCAGCTTCCCCAGCTTTATCCATAAGAGCCCCAAGCCAGGCCAGATGTTCTTTCTTTGATCCCACCCTTGATAATTCCATCTCTACCCATTGTCAATACCCCTGGATGGTAACTCCATCCTTTCTTGGCTTCCTGGATAAAAGCTCTTCTGTCTTTGGTCTTGCTGATTTATGGGAAGCAAGTTTGTCAGCTACTTTTCCTGGCTGGTTCTGCCCTTCTCTATGAAGTTGATTTCCCTGCCCAATTGTTCTGGACTGGAGGTTATATAACCCTGTGAGTCCATGATCTCAGCTTAATGTGATCTTCTCTTCTGATCCTGGCATCTATGTGCTGCTCCCAGCATGGGCTCCCTCTCCCATATTGATCTTCATTTCTTGTTCAGGACCATCCCACCTAGAGATGCTCCCACCCAATTCTTGTTTCTCTCACACCCTGGGAAAAGTAAACAATGAGAACCTTCTCTTGGCCTGCTGCTTGCTTAAACCCTGATCTTTTTTCTCAGAAGGCTGAGTCCTGGTTCATGACCCTCCTTGGGACAGCTGCTTCCTCAATTCCAAGTTTCATAATAAAAAATATACATATTGGCAGACACAATACATAAAAGCAAACCATTCCCATCCTTCAGTTAGGGCAAGGTCTGACATCAAAGTCTTCCCAAAAAGAATTATAATTCCATGATCCCTGGAAAATGCTTATGACATACCCCTCCATCCTGCAGATGAATCACCTCTCTCTCTGCTTGGGCTGTCCCTGAAACTCATCATGACCTGAGACTAGTACCTAAGGCTCAGCTCAGTTAGCTTAGGGTTAATCAAGGTTTCCTGCCATGTCAGGTAAAGAGAATGCTGGACTAGGGGTCAGAACTTGCCTCTGATACTTAAAGGTGTCATGTTGAACAAGTCATCTAAACTTCCTAAGCCTTAGTTAACAATAATAATGACATCTACCTCATAAAATTGTTATGAAGATCAAATGAAATGTCTGTAAAGTACTTTGTAAACCTTAAAGCACTCTGCAAATAAGAGCTATTATTATCTGCCGTCTTCTCATAAGGGAAAAACAATTGGGCCAGCTCCAAACTCCCTTATCCATTAGTGTCACAACTCTTGTCAGTTTCTAAAGCCTTTTCTTCTTTTTTTCTAAAGCTCCCCCTACTTACAATCCTCACATGCAAGACAGCTAAAGTTACAACACCTTTCTTTGCACCTTATAAATATATCTCTTTCCCTAATTTTATATTGGCTCCTGTTGACAGTTTATATTCTCTCTCCCCCAGATTCTGGGTTGTTTGGTCCTTGCCTTTGTCATCACTACTTATGGGGATAGAGGATAAAGAAAAATCACCTACTCTTAGTTATTTCTGCCCATTGTGATTCCCTTCTTGAGAAGCCAGGTGTGCTTATCCAACTCCATCAGAGTATCTTTTTGAAATAACTAGTGGAAGGAGATAGCAATGGACTACCTCATATGGGAGACAGAGTGAGAAGAAGAATGGGCAGTGCTCAATATATAATAATGAACAATAAAGAAAGGATAATAGGTTTTTTACTTTTGTTTTTACCATATTAAGCACATAGTATGTATTTAAGAAATGTTTAATGATTGATTGATTGATTGATTTAATGTGGAACTCTGAAATTATTGAGCCAGATGACTTTAAGAAGAGGGATCAACCTGGACAAAGAAAAAAGCTTAAGCTTAAGAAAAATCTAATCCTAATCCTTGTGTCCACAAAGAACCAAAGTTGCTGATTATGGTCTTTGTAGACTTTGTAACTTCCTTGCCTTGGATTGTAACTCTTCTTGGGTGATGGAAGCTTCCTTGAAAGCTTACTACATTTCTGTTTTAGTTCAAATTTTTTTTGTCTTGGTATCCCTACCACCTAGTAGTTTCTGACACCTAGTAGTTTTGGTTTTTTACTCACTTTACAGCTGAGCAGACCAAGGCTAAGAAAGATTAAGAAATTTCCATTTTAGTTACAGAGGTAGTAAGTAGCAGAAAAGTAGAATTATCAAAGGAATGTTTCATACAAAAATGGAAATGATAAAATATCCCCAAAATGGTAGAAGAAGAAATTAAAAAGTGGCAAGAATACCCAAAACCCACATAAGAAAGATCTTAAATCATTGATAATCACAGTAGTGTGATTACTAATCTAGAATCAGACATCCTAGAGAAGGTCAAGTAGTCTTTAGGAAGTTATTTTAAATCCCTAAAAGATAATGTTAAAGTGCTGTATTTAACACTCCAGCACATTTGAAAAGCTCAATAGTGGCTACTGGTTTGGAAAAGATCTGTTTAATCTCAATTTTAATGCAGGGCAATGGCAAAGAATGCTCAAATTATCAAACAATTGCACTCATTTTCCATACCAGCAAGGTTATTCTTAAGATTCTGCAAGTTAGGTCTAGCAATATGGGAACCAAAAATTACTGGAAGAGCAGGTTGATTTTCGAAGAGGTACAAGAATTAGAGATCAAATTGCAAACATTTACTGGATTCTGAAGTTCCAGAAAAATATCTAGTTCTGTTTCATTGACTACAGTAAAACCTTTGACTGGGTGGATCATAACAAAATGTGGTAAGTCCTCAAAGAGAGGTGAGTAAAATCATCCTCCCGGTCGTTGAGAAAATTGTATGTGGGCCAAGAAATAAGTTAAAACTGAACATGGAACAACTAATTGGTTTAAGATTGGAAAAGAAGTATGACAAGGCTATATATTGTCACTTTATTTATATATTTGTCACATACAAAATACCAGACTGGATGAATTAAAAGTTGGAGTTAAGATTGCTGAGAGAAATATCAACCATCTCGGATAAACAGATGGTACTACTCGGGATGACAGAAAGTGAAGAATTAAGAAGTCTCTTGATGAGGTTGAACGAGAAGCATGTGAAAATTAGATTGAAGGTTAACATCAAAGAAATGAAGATCTTGGCAAATGGTTCCATCGCTTTCTTGTGGAAGTAGTGTCTGGTTTTATATTTTTGGGCTCAAAGATCATTTGCAGGTGGTGAATGCAGAGCTGAAATTAAGACACTTGCCCCTTGAAAGGGAAGCTATGGCAAATCTGGACAGCTACTAAAAAGCAGAGACCTCACCTTTCTGACAAAGATCCATACAGACAAAGCTATGGTTTCTCCAGTAGCAAGGTATGACGGTGAGAGTTGGACTATAAAGAAAGCTGATCCCCACAGAACTAACATTTTTGATAGTGCCTTGGACAGTAAAGAGATTAAATCTGTCAAAACATAAAAAATTAATTTAGGCTATTGAAAATAGCAAGTGAAATACTGAAGCTGAAGCTCCAATACTTTGGCCACATAATGAGAAGACAAGACTCATTGGAAAAGACCCATGATGTTGGGAAAGATTGAAGGCAAAAGGAAAAGGGGATGGCAGAGGATGCGATGGATACATAGTGTTGGGACATGAGTTCAAACAGACTTCAAGAGATAGTGATGAGTGGATAGAGAATCAGCTCTGGAGTCAGGAGGATCTGAGTTCAAATCCAGCTTCAGATATTTGATATTTACTAGCTGTGTGACCTTGGCAAGCCACTTATTCCCTGATTGCCCAGAGAGAGAGAGACAGAGACACAGAGAGAAAGATAGTGAGACAGAGAGACAGAGAAAAAGAAAGACAGAGAGAGGGGGGAAAAGAAGAGACTGGCTTTCATACAGGAGTCACAAAGAGTTGTATAGTACTGAACAACTAAATAAACAACAAGGTAGAATTTGAACCCAGGTCCTCTGATTCCAAATTCAGCACTCTTTCTAGTATTCTACACTGTATCCTATAACTATGGTTCTATAAAAGCTTTCTCCTGATATATGCTTATCAGATAGAAATGAATCAAAGGCCTTGGTAGCCAAGCACAAGCAAAGCGCAAAACTAAAAAAGCTTCTGGTAGGTGCCCAGGGATGGACCACATGATGTACATTGATTGCAAACCCCAGCCTGGATACATTTAGAAAGGTTTAACAATAGGCTTTCTCTATAGATGACATATTCTGGAAGACTATGAAGTTATAAAGGGGTTGTAATTTGTGTCAGTGAAGTGTCACTCCCCTGAAATCATAGGTACTAAACTGACATTTTTCAGACCCTATCTATGAGTTTGTTAGTATAGGGAAATCCCAGTGAAGACACTTTTTTTACCCGTACAGTTTGGCTCCTATTCTTTAACTTATGGACAATTGTCAGCAGCAATTACTGACTCATTCCAAGGTTACGTAGCCAACAAACTAAGTCCCTGATCCTCTGTCCAACATTTCTTTCCATGTGAATTGCATGAGGAAGGGTCACATTGCCACAATCGGCAAGCAACAATACTTAGGATTTCATTGGTTTAAGTCATCATTAATTCAAGGGCACCATGCATGATTTTAAAGCTATTCAAGTCAACCTCTCTCAGAGTTCCTGTTACATGAACCTTCCAGATGCAAGATGATCTGCTGAAGTCTGACATTTGGAGTCTACACGCTTATTAGGTCAGTTCTGAAAGAACACACCTCCTATTTTGTATGAAGTTAAGTTGGGTACTTGGGGAGGCTATGGCCACCTGCTGTACACCAGTTTCAAATATGTTTCAAGAGACTCAAATCACAGGGTCTCTCACAAATCTCAAATGTAAGCAAACTGGGGAACTGGGGAATGGTGTAGATACAGTAGGAGGTGCAGAGAATTTTGAATGAATACAGGGACAGAAAATCTGGATCTGAATTCCAGTTAGGCTGCATATCCTGTGACAGCCAGCAAGCCATTTTGCTTATCTGAACCTCCATTTTCTCGTTGAGGATCAAATGAGGGCTCTAAGGGTCCTTCTTCCTTTAAATTCTATGACCTAAGTAAAGACAGGGGAAATATGCTTGGAGAGAAAAAAATACAGGCATTGGTTAATACCATGAAAGCACTGAAAATTAAACCTGCTCAACAATCATTTCTGGAAATAGAATTCTATTCACCATAGTTCGAGAGAAAGAATTGCATTTGGAGAAAGCTCCTGATTTCAAATTCTAGTTCTACTCCTGTGCACATTCCCAAAGCCTCTGAAGTTCAGTTTCATCATCTCTAAAATGAGGGGATGGACTGGACGATATTTAAAGATTTTTCCAAATAAAGAACTTTTTCATTATCCCAAAACTTGAAATAGATTAGTCCTCTGCATGTTGGGTAACTTCTATCACCTATGATTCATTTTTGATAAATTGGATGCCATTTTTCAAGGCACTGAAGAGTTCCCCATTCATTGGCTAATTCTGATCACAGGATGTCAGGCAAAAGTCTAACAAGTGACTGAGCTAAGATTTGAACCCAGAACATCTGACTTATAAATAAAGCACTTTGACACTATCCCAAAAATTGAAACAGATCAGTCCTCTACATATTGGATAATTTCTATCACCTGTGATTCGTTTTTGATAAATTAGATACCATTTTTCAAGGCACTGGAGAGTTCCCCATTCATTGGTGAATTCTGATTACAGGATGTCAAGCATAGAGTAAATAATAGTTTCACGAAGCTCTATGATTGATGGCAGGCCCTGCCATTTAAATATCTGCTGCTGCTGTTCCACTGGGTATGTCTGCACAGCTGCACCTCCATCTCTCTGCTCAGCCAAATGGAAGAAGATGAGAAAAGACATATGCATTTCCCAGACAAAATACTTTTCTTCCAGACACATTTGTAAAAACTGACTAGAATCCACTTCATCATAGGTGATGTAACGATATAGTTGAGCAAAATATCCTCCATGGGGAAAAAGGACAGACAGTCTCGGGGAGACAGAAGAAGGGGAAAAGCTGATGGATTATTCTCCGGAAATGAAATCAGCCTTTGTTTAGTTAAGCAAAAGTATCAATCGTGGGATCAATAACTTCAATTACACAGGACAAGTATGACCAAATTGATTTTTCTCAGGATCCGGCAAATTCTAGTCCCCAGAAAAAGTAGAAGTGACAGAAGCATGTCATCTCTAGCCACCGGAATTTCACTAATGCAGAGAAAATGATGCCCTAGAGACTAATTTTTTAAAAATCAATTATTCTTCCTCTTGATATTTCCCTGGCTTTGGGTAGCTAGGTTGTACAAAGGGTAGGAATGCTACCCTTTGGAGACAGAAAGACTTGAATTCAAATCCTCCTTCAGACACTTACTAGGTGTGTGACCCTAGGCAAATCATGAACCTCCTCTCATTCTCAATCTCCTCATCTACAAGATGAGGGAGTTGAATTTGATGATCTCTAAGGCTCCTCCCATTGTTTCCCTTGAGAGTAGGGCTACCCTTTGTCTTTCTTTGAATCACCAGCACTTTACACGATGACTGGTACATAGGAGATACTTTACTAAATGTTTATTAACTGATTTCTAGCTCTAAATCTCTGGTCTTGTTTTATTTATGAACTGGAAGCCAGTCTCTATCAGAGAGAGAGAGAGAGAGAGAGAGGGAGGGGAAGAGGAAAAGAGAGAGATAGAGACAGAAAAAATGACATAGAGACAGACAGACAGAGAGGGAGGGAGGGAGGAAAGAAGAAAGAGAAAGAGACAAAGAAAGACAGAAACACAGAGAGAGACAAAAACAGACAAAAGGAGAGGAGGGAAGGAAAAAGAAGAGGAGGAGGAGGAAGAAGGAGGGAGGAGGAGGAGGAAGGAGGAGGGAGGAGGAGGAGGAAGGAGAAGGGAGGAGGAGGAGGAAGGAGGAGGGAGGAGGAGGAGGAAGGAGGAAGGAGGAGGAGGAGGAAGGAGGAGGGAGGAGGAGGAAGAAGGAGGAGGAAGAAGGAAGAAGAGGAAGGAGGAGGAGGGAGGAGGAGGAAGAAGGAGGAGGAAGAAGGAAGAAGAGGAAGGAGGAGGAGGGAAGAGGAGGAAGAAGGAGGAGGGAAAAGGAGGAGGAAGGAGGAGGGAGGAGGAGGAGGAAAGAGGAGGGAGGAGGAGGAGGAAAGAGGAGGGAGGAGGAGGAAAGAGGAGGGAGGAGGAGGAAGAAGGAGGAGGAGGGAGGAGGAGGAGGAGAGGAGGAGAAGAAGAAGAAGAAGAAGAAGAAGAAGAAGAAGAAGAAGAAGAAGAAGAAGAAGAAGAAGAAGAAGAAGAAGAAGAAGAAGAAGAAGAAGAAGAAGAAGAAGAAGAAGAAGAAGAAGAAGAAGAAGAAGAAGAAGAAGAAGAAGAAGAAGAAGAAGAAGAAGAAGAAGAAGAAGACAGAAAGAGGTTTGATCTGATAGCCTTTTCTGCAATAGCGGACATTCATGCAGCTATTGTAACGTTTGCAAGTCAGTTTCCCTCCTCTTCTGACCATAAGCCACTGTTATGTTCATGAAAAAAGTAAAAAGAGGCACTGGCAGGCTTCCTTCATGCCAATGTGTCTAGAAATTGCCTCTCAGTGTGCTGAATTAGCAATGGGAGGGTAATGGACATTCTCTCTCTCTCTCTCTCTCTCTCTCTCTCTCTCTCTCTCTCTCTCTCTCTCTCTCTCTCTCTCTCTCTCTCTCTCTCTCTCTCCCTCCCTCCCTCCCTCCCTCCCTCCCCTCTGAGAGGTTTGTAGTTTAGTTGTAGATTGGTTTGGAAGCCAGAAAACTAGACTTGGGTGATACAAGAGCTTGGGTGAGGGGTTCATAAAAAGTTTCATATGAAAGCTTCATATTCAACCCCTCATTTTAGAAATGGGATCATTGAGATCTAGAGGAGAATGACTTGTCCAAGGTCACACAATTCATAAGTAGCAGAGCTGGTATTCAAGACTTCCTTGACTCCATACCTATTGTTCTTGTCATTACACTAGCTGCCTGTCCCAGCTAATAAACCAGGATAAAGTAAACAGTCCTTCACTCATCAACATTTCAGTGCTGGCCAGCTCCAACTAAAATGGTAAAATCATCAGTTTGTTTTTGACATTCTCCCACTTTCCAGTAGCTTCTACCTCCTGAAATTTCCTCTGCTCCTCCCTTCCCCTAGAATACTTGCTCTCACACTGCCTCCAGGTGACCATGGGATAACTAGGTTCTCCCATCTCCAAAATTACCCTTCACACCCTACCATAACCCTAGAAAAATTCCTGTTCCCGTAAAGCCTTTGGTTAGCTACTTGGCAGATAGGAACATAAGCTAGGAAATTAATCTATAGTAATTAGTAATCAATAATCATTCACTTTTGGGGGGAGATATCTATTAAATAAAAATAGTATGTTAAAGGAATAAATCTTTAGTGATGGAAGGAAATATGACCATTATTACAGGTAATAATAATAGTATTCATCATTTATACAGAATTTTATGATTTGCAGAATTTTACATATTTTATCTTATTCTATCCTTATAACAATACTGTGAGGTAGGTGCTATTATTGTTTTCCATTTTACATGGAAATAAATTGAGCCATAGAAAGGTTATACAACTTGTTCAGAGATCTACAGCTAATAAGGGTCTGAAATCAGATTTGAACTCAGGTCTTCTGAACATCAGCTCTCTAATCAGTGTGTGGGCTGGAGTGATTAAGAATGTCTGAGGGTGGAAAGATAGACCATAATGAGAGAATAAGCAAGGAAGTCACTAGAATATCAGGTTCAATGATGTGTAAGTTGTAGCAAGAAGAGAAAAGGAGTCAGGATGACCCTAAAAGAGGCTCCCCACCCTCTAGACTTGCCTCTTCTGGGCAACAAGAAGCTTTCACTTCATTTCATTTTGTGATTCTTTCATCCTCTTCAAGTCAGGGTAACTAAGTTAAGGTCACTGGTTTGGATGACAATCTTATCTAATGGCTAAGGTCACTGGTTTGGATGACAATCTTTAATAATCTTATCTAATTGGTTTCCCGCTTCTAAGGAGATAGAAGGGGAGAGGTTAAGTTGCTACCAAAGAATACCCACAATGCCTCATTCCCATATAAATCACAAATTAAGAAGTTTCCTAAAGTGGTCCTAGATGGATTCAGCAGGAAGGAATATACTTAGAATACTGAAGCTTTCTAGAACTCAAAGAGGAAGGAAATACAAATATCTGAACCACACAGTGGATTTTAACAGACAAATGAACTATAAATATAGATACAAAATAACTTAGAAAAAGAAAATAGATTTCAGGCTGTCCACTAAGATCAGAAAGGTATTGAAACACTTATGAATTCTAAATTGATGTGATATAAAGGCCATGCCATAAATAAAGAATCAAATTATGTTCCCTCCATAACTCTGTAGTTAAGAGATATATTGCTAACCAAATAAGAGAGAGAGGTAATTACACACACACACACACACACACACACACACACACACACACACACACACACAAGTTTGCCTGAAACTGAAAAGCTTCTATGCAAACAAAATTAAAGCAATAGTGTGGGGGAAAATTCTTTGTATCAAATTTCTCAGATAAGGATTTGATATCTAAGTTACATAACCAATTCAGCCCAAAAATCTTCCCCAAACAAATAAGCAAAGGATATGAACAAGTAGTTTTCAAAAGAAGAAAGGAAAATTATTAATAATCATATGAAAGAATGCTCTCAAATAATTGATAATAAGAGGAATACAAATCAAAATAACTCTGAGGTTTCACTTCACATCCTACAAATTAACAAAAATGACAAAAGATGAGAATAGTCAATGTTTGAGGGTTTATGGGAAGATAAGCATGCTAATGCATTGTTGATGGAGTTGCAAAATCAATTTGGAATTATCCACATAAAGTGAATAAAGTGTTCAAACCCTTTGATCCAAAAATCCCATTACTAAGTTTATACCTCCAGGGAGTTAACTATAGAAGAAAGTTCTCATATACACCAAAATATTTATAGTAGCACTATTGTGATAGCAAAGAACTAAATGGATATCCATTGATTGGCAAATGGTCAAATTGTGGTATATGAATGTAATAAAATATTGCTAAGCTGTAAAAATCAACAGATATATGAAAATAGAGAAGTATGAAAAGATTTGTGCAATCTGATCACAGTGAAGCAGAGCCAAGAAAATAACATAGCCAATGATTACAAGTATATAGTTGGAAATAACAACTGCAAAACAATCAAAGGTGAATATAGCAAATCTATACAAGATAAGCATAGCTTCAAAGAAGAAATATAAGAGATCATTCTCTTTCTTATTTGTTTTGTGGTTTGATTTATCTAATTCTGAGAGTGCAAGGTTGAGATCTCCCACTATTATAGTTTTGCTGTCTATTTCTTCTTGCAACTCTCTTAACTTCTCCTTTAGGAAGTTAGATGCCATACCACTTGGTGCATAAGAGATCATTCTCACCCAGTTTCTTTGCAAAGGTGGAAAAGTCACAGTTATAGTACACTGCACATCTTTTTCAGACTTTTTCAATGTATTGAACACAATTTTGCTAATTTTCTATGTTTTTTTCTTTTAAAAAATATTTATTATGTTTGATGGCTCTCAGGGAGGACAATGAAGGGAGAAATTTTGATAATGCAAAAAAGACATCAATAAAAATTTTATAATAACCACTGCATTGGGGTTCATTTGTTGTCTTTTCTCCTTAAATTGCTGTAGTTACTGTGTATATCATTTTTTGGTTCTTTTATTTTTCTCTTTAAACCAGTTGACAAAATTTTTCTTAGCTCTTCTAGATTCCTCATATTCATTATTTTTATGGAGCAATAATATTTCATAATATTCATATACCACATTTCTTTAGCTGTTTACTAATTCATGGGTACTTTTCCCCCATTTCTTTATCTCTCACAAAATGATAATTTTTTATATATGATGATTTTCTTTTTGTCTTTGATCACATTGAGAAGTCTTGCAGAAGAAATGTTTAAAGAGAACTCATATTTGTAAAATTTATATTCTTATAAGCATCATTTATTTCAATAATGATCATTTTGCGACCTTTAAAGCCCCAGATGTGTAATAACCAAAAGGCTTTCTCTCCTTTCCAATAATTCCAGTCTCAAAGGAACATCTTGTACGTGTGCTCCATGCAGGTGTCTGCTATGCTGAATTTGGAGTTCGGGTTCCAAAAACTACTGGGTCAGCCTACACCTACAGCTATGTCACAGTGGGCGAGTTCGTGGCATTTTTTATTGGCTGGAATCTGATCCTGGAGTACCTAATTGGCACCGCAGCTGGAGCTAGTGCCCTAAGCAGTATGTTTGACTCCCTGGCAAATCATACCATCAGCCGCTGGATGATTGACAGCGTGGGGACTTTAAATGGCCTAGGTAAGAATCCAAGAAGAGAATGAAACACTTGCCCTTTAGTGGATCCTTACATCCCTTTAGTGGATCCTTACATAGCCATCTGTCTATACCCCGTGCAACAGATATATCCTATGGGACTTCAGACTCATTCTACCTCTTACTAATCCCAATCAGATATTTATTAAATCCCTACTATGTGTTAGGCACAATGGGAAAAAAAGGATAGATAAAATCCTCTCTACAAAAGTTTGTAATGTAGTTCAACTGAATTTAATTCAACCCACTTAAAAGTACCAGAAGGCATACTTTTGGGCACAAAGGATTCTGGACCCAAGTTTGAAGGACCTGAAATAGCCTAGTATCTGATCTTGTTATTTTAAAATCAGAAGAGCTGAGTAAGATTTTGTTGCCATTTCTGGATCTTCTCCAGAATATTTCTACAATATAGCTTCACATTCAGAAAATCCTTCAAAGACTAGCTAGTTCAACTCCCTCACTGTGGGGAACTGGGACCCAGAAAGGTGAAATTCCTTGCCTAAAGTAATGTAGATGATAAATAGCTGAGGCAGGATTTCAACCAAAGTCTACTAATTCTCATTAATGATATGTTTATACATTCCTTCCTTCTATCAGTAAATGCACCTACTAAGCACTAAGCACTGTGCTAATTGTTGGGGATAAACAAAAAAGCAAAAGGCGATCCCTGTCTTTAAAGAGTTTACAATCTAATGAGGAAATCAACTGGTGAACAGTCACATACATACAAATTATAGACAGGATAAATAGGAATTACTTAAAAGAGAGAAAGGAGTAGAAATGAGGTGGATTAGAAAATGCAGCTAGCTGGTGCAGTGGATCAAGCACCAGCCCTGAAGTCAGGAGGACCTGAGTTCAAATCTGATCCCAAACACTAAACACTTCCTAGCTGTGTGACCCTGGGCAAGTGATTGCCTCAGCAAAAAAAGAAAGAAAAAAAAAAGCAATGCTGAGCCATTATTGGGATGCCCATGACCATTTTTCTCTGACTACCCCAATAATTGGTTCCCCACTTCCTCTGTGTTACAGGAAAAGGAGAAGAGTCATACCCAGATCTGCTGGCCCTTGTCATTGCCGTCATTGTGACCATCATTGTTGCCCTGGGGGTGAAAAATTCTGTAGGCTTCAACAATGTGCTCAATGTGCTCAACTTGGCTGTCTGGGTGTTTATCATGATTGCTGGTCTTTTCTTCATCAATGGAAGCTACTGGGCTGAAGGACAGTTCCTGCCTCATGGATGGTCAGGGGTAAGCTTCTTCCAACGTCTTGGTGAATATCGTAATCCCTCTGGCTGATAGTCAATCTAACAAGCCGAAAGAGAGCACCCCATAATAATAATAGCTCTCAAGTATATAACTCATTGAGGTTTTGTAAAGCATTTTATATCTGTTATCTCATTTGATCTTCACAAAACTGTGAAGTAGATGGTATTATTATTCCCATTTTACAAATGAGGAAACTGAGGCTGAAGAAGGTTAAGAGTCTTGCCCAAGATCCCACAGCTACTAAGTATCTGAAGTAGGATTTGAACTGAGGTCTTCCTGACTGGAGGCCCATTGCACCACTAGCTACCTCTTTAATACATTTAAACTAAGGCTTAGGAGTTGGGTGGAGGAGGATTTATTAACTAGTTTGACAATAGCCACACATTCAATAAGTACCTCCTATGTGTGAGACTGTGTGCTGGAGATTCAGAGACTAAAACAAAACAGTCCCTGCCTTCAAGGAGCTTACATTCTAAATTGGAGTGGGAGTTATATCTTCTTAGTTACAGGGTATTCTTCAGTTCTTTCTTTTAACTTAAAAATGAAAGCCAAGCAAATCAGATTTTAGAAAGGCAATGTGGTGTAATAAATAGGGATGTAGGTTTAGAGTAAGAAAGCCCACCTCTGATGCTATCTTGGGACCATGAGCTCTTTGAGCCTCAGTTTCCTCATCTGTAAAATGCTAAATATAAATAGACCAATCATGTCTCCTTGAGGGAAATAATTTGTATTATTCAGTAATAATACTATCTAAAAGAGCTGTTATAAGGATCAAATGAGATAATGTTTCTAAGGTGCTATACAAATTTTAAGCATTTCATAAATAATGATTATCATTGGGCAGAAGATGAATCCTAGAGTCAGCAGAAACCTGATTTCCCATTCAAGAAGCATTTATTAAGCACCTACTATGTACCAGGCATTTACTTGGTGCCATAGATACAAAGAAACAGAATAAAATGCTCTCTGAATTCAGAGAGCTTATATTCTAATAAAAATGCAATATATACATATATAATTAGATGTGGAATAAATACCAAGTAAATGAGTTTGTTGAATGCAAGCTACTAAGGGAGCAACACACTAGGAACTGGAAGGATCAGAAAAAAACTACAAGAAGTATACTTATCTGGCCTCAGTTCTTTCATCCATAAAATGGGAACAATAATGACTACAGTACCTCCATAGTAGGCTACTAATAGGAACCAAGTTATAAACTTCAAAGTGTTGTTACTGTCAACTGTTCCTTGCCATAGAAGACGTTGGAGGAAGATCTGGTTCACTTTTAGTAAAATGACCTTAGATGCTTGTATCTATTTCATGAGATTTGCCAGAAAGTTCACTTTGGATGGCTGCTGGAAGTGGCCCTCCTCCTGAAAGATGAAGCAGCTAAGAGAACAATAGATCCAGCAGCAAATGACTGTGATCAAAATCTGACTTTTGCTGCTTATTGCATATGTGTGACCTTGGGTGAATAATTTCTCCATTTCCTCATCATGAGAAGACTGGGTTATTCTATGATCCAGCTTCTTAAATTGTGATTTGCAACTTCATATGAGATCTCATAATTGAAGGTGAAGATCACAAAATTATGATTATCAGTAAATGTTTGATTTCTATATCTATTTTGTATACTGATATATCCAGGGTTCCACAAAAATTTCTCAGGTGATCACCAGTGGAAAAAGTTCTAGATGGACTCCCTAAAGCTATACTCCAATGAAGTACAGACCCACAGGGACAAAGTGATTTGTCCAAGGTCACAGTGGTGACCAGCTGGTGTTTGAACCCAGATGCCAAATTGTGAGCTTTGAATAAAGGTATTAGACTAGATGCCTTGTCACATCACTTCCTATTCTAAATCTATGGTCCCAAGACCAGAGATCATGTGGGAAGACATTAAATAATTTTTTGTAATTACATTCCTTCTTAACTCTGTGGAATAAAAGGGGCTTCAAGAAGGTCCCCAAAGGCTATAAAAGAATAATACAAGTCCAATGAGAGTCTGCCAAATGGCAAATTCTTGGAACCCACTTTTTTATTATTCTCATTCAGACATAAGAAATGGAATAAAATTTCAAAGATAAGTGAATAAACCACTAGGATGATGTAGTGTACTATCCCACTTTGGCCAGCCTTTTAAACTCCCCATTTTAAGATTCATCCATCATATGGGGACAGCAAGTAATTGACACCAATTTTTTTTAAAGAAATAGGAGGTTTTATTTTTAAAAGAATATGGTGTGGTAATTAACAGCTAGAATGATAGATGAGTCGTGCTTTAAAATAAGATGTTCAAATGTGAAGTTTTTATTTCCCTAACCAACCTCAACGTGACATCGTTATAGACTCTTGGCACTGGGAAGAATTTTTAAAGATCCTTCAGTTCATTCCATGGTCTTCAAACAAGATTACTCTGGACTCATCCTAGGCCAAAAAGGATGTCGTCTATTTATTTGATTTGCCATGGAATCCTAGCAATGAAATGAAATCTAATCCAATCCCACCCTACCTTATGTGAAAATCCTCTTTGTATCCTCACTAACAGGTAGTCATTCAATTTTTCCTTCAATTTCTTCAGTAATGGGAAACTCATTACTTATGAATCATTTGCCTGGCATTTAATAAATGCTGATTGACTGTCTTTATAAAAGAAATTTGTTTCATGGGAGTAAGTAGCATACTGGGGGGGGACTGTTTATTTTTTAATTTGCTCACTGTGATGTGGTTGGGAAAGAGATTGGTTTTTAAATGCTTTTTATTTGAAAAGTAAAAATAATCTTAAACTATTGTGTCCATTCTCTCTTCCATGTAACTTTTACCCACATTCCAAATTCTAATCCAAAGTGGCTCCATTGGAGCCAAATCAACTAGACTAAATTTCCATTTTTCAGCCTTTTAAACTCACCCCACTCCCAAGCCCACTCTTCTCCCTAAATATTCCAATACTTCAAGTATCCTTGCCATCTCAGTTGACTTCTGGAACAATGTTCTAGTCTGTCATTTTCTGTTTAAAAACATGATGCACAGAAGGAAATGAAACACACTGTTGTTTCCTGAGTTTTATACATTCAGAGCAGCTATCCTCATATCTAGCATGAGTGATTCATGCTGCAGTTTGAGTTCATTTCTTGGCATCCAGCCCTCAATGAAATGAACAAGGATTGTTCATGATTCTTCATGTCTCTTATCTGAAAGGCTTTAGTAAATTCAGGTTTCTCGTGATCTCCAAAATGTAAAATTTGAAGTCTTTGGGTATACTTCATTTCTATTCATTTTAAGGGTCTTTGGTAATTGCTCCCTGATACTGATACCTTCTTATCCATCCTCAAGTTTGTCTACAACTTAGAATTCTAGAATGGAGCAAACCAGGGCATGAATAGGAGTGAGAATTAACTCAAGAGATCAATGCTATTGATGTGATGCAATAGAAGCAGAGTTAATTTAAACCCAAAAGAGGAGTCTAAATCCCAGTCCAACTACTTCCTAATTTTTATGACCTAAGTACTAAAGTCTCAGGCTCTGTGTTACAGAAAAGAGCCTGGGGAATGGATTAAATGCTTTCTGAGGTGTAAGTCCTATCTTATTTATGCATCCAAAGCTCAGGATCAGACTCACTTTTTTCGTAATAGAAATGTATTGTTGGACTGACTTTCTCCATTTAGCCAAAAGGCTATGCCTATGAGGATATGAGACTGAGGCTCCATGCTTGATCGATGGGACCAATTAGCTTTGATTTCTTCCCTGACTCTAGACTAACTCCAGCTAACTATCCTATATAAAATGCCATTAGTCACCTTAATCACTTGAAAAGAATATATCAATGTATCAATGTAATGCTCTTATTGTGACTTGAAACCCAATGCCTGGACACTATTGATGAGAGAGTAAAAAATACAGAATGAGACATTTCTTTATTGGACTTGGCTGATGTGAAATTTTGTTTTGTTGGACTCCGCATATTTGTTATTTGGGTTTTCTCTTTTTTCTTTTTATTGTTCAATGGGAGAATTAAGGGAAAAAGAGAGAAAATTAATGCTTGTTTTTATAAAGTGAATAAGAAGTATCATCTTTGCCTCCAGACATTAAGAATTGAACTAGCTCAATAAACATCATTTAAGAGCTTTATGCAGAACACTGTGTTAGGTGCTGAGAGAATTTGTATCTGGGTGGAGAACTAGTGTAAATGTTCCCTCCTCCAAAGTAGATCATCACCTGTCCTTCAACTAGTAATGTTAGGAATCTTGGGGGCACCGAGAGGTTATATTGACGAGCTTGGCCTTCTATCCACTATATTATGCTGCTTTTTTCTGGAAGAACTACAGAATGACAAATTTAAAACTGGAAAGAATTACAGACATGATCTATTTCAAACTACTCATTTTGTAGAAGAAGAATCAAGAAATGAAATCATGTTTCCAAGGTAATATGGGTAATAAGTGCAAGAACTTGTATTCAGGCCCATTTCCTCTGATTTCAGATCCAAGACTTTTTTCATTGTACCACATTGGACCCAGAAAGATAACTAAGACATGATCCCTGCCCTCAAATAGCTTACACTCTACAAGAGGAGATGGGACATGTTTACAGATAGATAGACTATTATTCATCAATATATAATAAGTGTACAAGAGGTCTCATGAAGTGCAATGAGAACAATTGAGGAAGAAATCATTTCCAGTTGAGGGTACCTGGGAAAACTTTATGGATAAAGTGTTATTTGAGCTATATCTTAAAGGGTAGCTAGGAAGCCAACATCCAGGTCCAGAATGATATAAGCAAAGGTATAAAGACAAAAATAAGATATTTGTGGGAGACTGTGAGTAACGTTGACTGTATAGACTATAGAGTGAGAGAAGAATAAATGTGATAAAGCTAGAGAGGTCATTTAGACTCAGGATGTAAAGGGTCTCAGGTCCAGGGTTGGACTTATCCACTTTTTTGGTTTAGACAGAGCCAGGCCTTGGATCTATATATTAGGTGTTTTTCCTCCCCATGTGCATCATTGTATTACCTTTAAAAAAAATTATTCTTCAGGCTCCTGGCCACTTTTCCAATAAACTAAGGTCACTTTGAATCTGATCCTATTTTCCATAGTGCTGGACGCCTGCCATCATTGTATCATCCACAGGCTTAATGAGCTCGCTCTACATTTCAGTAGCCAGTTACAGAATAAGTAACTGCTGGGAATGGAATGATCTCATGAAGACATTCCCTCCATCGATGTCATTTGCAACCCCTCCATGCTCACTCATTCTGTGTAACATTTGTCCCTGTCCTCTCACCAGAAATGACCGACCCAGTGTCGTAGGAGAGGGGTTCATCTCTTACTTTTTCTTGACATCACAAATGGGTCTCAATGACTATCCATCTCTTAAATATCCCTCACTCCTGCAATTTCCAGTCCCTCTTTTTTAGATGGCATACATCATTGATAATGCACTTTCCATCATTTTGCCTTCATAATTCCTTATGTTCACAGTCTAAGTAAGTCTATTCTTGCTCACCATGTGCCTTTCAGCTGCTCTCTAGGAGATCCTCAAACTTGGAGGCCTTCAAGTGCCACAGTTCAAAGACACATACCCATGAAAGCTTTATGGTATATTCAGAAGAATACTTTGGGAAACTATTAAGAACTATTCTTGTTTCTTTTTGTATTAAAAAAGTGATTTAAAAATGTATATGATTTGAAGTACAGCTTGAAAACTTAGATCAGATCTGCAAAAAAAGCACAACAAATTATTTTTGTATAAAAAGCAATAAAAGAATTGTTCCTTTTATTGACTGTTGCCTCTGGCTGGTAAGATGAGCTGGAAAAATATTTTGTTAACAAGGACTTAGGTTTAGAAGAAAAAGGGACTCAGAAATTATCAAGATCAAACATCTCATTTTCACAGGTTCATCAATCTAGACCAAAAGGGACTTGGTGGGCCATTGAGTCCAACTCCCAGATTTTAGAGACAAAGAAGCAGGTAAAATGATTTGTTTGGGATCGCATAGCTAATATAGGTTTGAACTCAGACCTCTCTGACTACAGACCCATTCACCATGCCATCTACCTACCTCATTTTGTACTTGGCAAAACTAAGTCCCAGTAGAGTCTTGTTATTTGTCCAAGATTGCTTTTCACTTGAACCCTGTCAGTTGCCTCCTAATTGGTCTTTCTGCCCTCTACACAGCCTCCATAATGACTTCTCAAGCATGGATCTGTTCATGGTCTGATCACCCTCCTCACACACACTTGTATTCTTTGTTTGACACTAAAAGCTCTCACATCCTGGTCTCATTCATCCTGTCCTGTCTTCTCCTTTCTCCATCTCCTGCCTCTTTTCAACTGATTGTCCAATTTACCTAGCTCCAGTGGAAACTTAGGACTTCATTTTCCTTATCTACAAAATGAAGGGTTTGTGCAAAGTGAACTCTATCCTAAGTACTATCTGATAGGCTATCTCTAAGCTCTTAGTGCTCTAGCCTCTTCATGGTCTCTAGAGTGGCTTAAAGGGGTTAATGAACATTGTGTCCATCTCCTCCTAATTCTTCCCCTCATCTCCCCATCCCCACCACTACCTTTCTTAGTTCTCATGAACTAAGGAACAGTTTACTCACATACAAGATCTGGGTCAAATGCTTCTTTGGTCTTGAACAGCTCAAGAAAAATAAACATCTCCTTCATCCCCCATATCAAGTAACGGCTGTCCCTTAAATGAACTCCAGCCACCATCTGTAATTCCTCAGCCTGCGGATGCTGTTTAATATGTATGTGCCTTATATTACTTGTTCCCGATGCTATCTTTTGTATTTTTCTTTAACCAAACAAGATATTTTAACTGTCCAAATAATTCCTGGGAAAAACGTCCCTGATAAATAGTACAGGGAATGTCTGCAATGTCCAAACACAGCAAAAAATTGTTTTGAGTGTGCTCTATATCACACTGCATTTATCGTTAACTTATTAGCACATTCTCCGCCCTCACCATGTGTAGGCTGCTAATGAGTAAGGGGAACTGAAAGCTCCAAATCCCCCTTTATTTCAGAATTGGGTCTTTCTAGCACTGGGAATAAGTATGCTGTGGTGGCTAATTATGCACTCAGAGTCAGGCGAAGTGGCTGGTCAAAGGCTCGGCAGTAGCAAACTGCAGTAAGGTCAGCTTTTTGCTACCATACATTTGGGGTATATGACGTAAAGGTTTTGCTAGTTAATGAGGCACTAGCTCTCCAGCAACTGGGACCCAAGGAATGATGATCCTGGGAAATGAAGGGTTTCTGGCATGAAATTCATTCATGGAATTCAATTCAGTAAACATTAAGTGCCTAGTAGGTGCTCACCGTTGATACAGAGACAAAAAGAAAAGTCCCTGCCCTCAAGAAGCTTATTTTCTATCAGAGTTAAATAACATATCCACAGGTATCCAAATACATATTTAATAATAAATAATATATAATAAAATAATATGTGATCAAAGTAGAATCACATATCCAGACTTCAGAGGCTATCTTGTCCAATCTCCTCATTTCACAGATGAGGAAACTGAGGAAGTGACTCACTTGAGATCACAAAAGTAGGAAGTGGGATTTCAACTCAAGTCTTCTGTCTACTGCCCCATATATGTACAAAATAATTTGAGGGGAAGGAATTTCTAAAACCTCAGGGGAATCAGGAGGGATTCTCCAACTGAGCCTTAACTAGAACTATGCATTCAAAAGAGGTAGAGGTGAAAAGGAAAACCATTCCAAGCATTGCTTCAGGATCAGATTGTGGGAAATAATTCCAGAGATTAAATGAAATAGCTTTCAATGGTCTCTTCCAGGGAAGGTTGTACCTGACTGGGTCTAAAGTGGGTCTATGAGTTCCAGAAGTCATCTCATTTTCTCAAGACATTGGGCTTCATGTGCCTTTAATTTAGAAAAGAGTCCTCTCTCCTAGAGGATGCAAGCTCCTTGAGGGCAGGAGTCATCCAATTTCTATTGCTAGCCCTAGCCTGGAATATAGAATATGAATTTAGCAAATACTTGTTGAATTAAATTGACTTTAAGCAAAAATATTCACTACCAACAACAAATAGAAACACCAATGAAATCATAAATGATGTCGGATCCAACCTGGGAGCTAGGAAGCCAAGTTTGAACCGTATCTCTGTACATACTAGCTGTGTAATACTGGACAAATCACACCCACCCACTCGAACCTCCTTTTCCTCTGTCCAGAAAATGGAGATCCTCACTCAGTGGAGCTATGAGGCTCAGGTGCCTTAATGAAAGTCAAGGGCTTTACAAACTTTAATGGACTCTAGAAATGTCAGCTTTTGTTCTCTTCGTCATTGTAAATAGGTTGACCTTCTTCCCCCCTTCTCTCCAGCAACCCCCATAGATGGCCATCCAAGAAGACCTGAATGCAGATCCCCACCTCTGATGCCTGCTGTCTGTGCCTTCTCTGCAAAGTGAGGGAGCTGCTTTTATGGCCCCTTAGATCCTTTCCAGCCCTAACTCTATGAGCCCACGATGCCGTGATGAGAGTCATCAAGAGGAAGCCCCAGTTCCTTTACAAGGAACCCTTTTCCTCTTTGTTTTTGAGCTCTGCCTGGCCTAGCCTTGATTCCTTTGGTTCTTGACTTGCTCTCTGAGACCACAGAGATAGTCATATGTCAGCCCTTCAAAACTTGAAGGACAGCTGCTAAGAGTGAGCTGAGTTAATGGCAATTAGATGGCCCCTGGGGGGGGCTGCAGACAGAAGGCACAGAAGTGGGGGCAAGGAGGTCCGGAGCGACAGCCACTCCCAGTGACTCTCCTCTCCTAAACGATTATTGGAGAGCCCAAGCCCAAGTTGATTTTCTGATGCTAGAAAGAACTCCTACAATTATATTAATTCTACTTTAATGGATTCTCTGGAGGAGAAAATAAATTCTAAGATCAGTATTTGAAGTGACATGCTTCAATTTATGAAATCACAACCCCCCTCTTTTGCCTACTGTCAATTAACTACCCTCACTTAGGTTCCATGTCACCGCCTCCACTTTTGTGACACTCCCCCCACACACACTTCCATCATCCATGTTGCTCACATTCCCTCAGTCACCCTCCAAAAAAGATCATCATTAGCTCACCAAAGAAAGCAGCCTGGCTCCCTGCCTCAAAAAGGAAGAACAAAATTCTGAATCCTCAATCAAGGACCAATGAGTCCATCTATACCTTTTAATCTTAGACAGAGTTGCCTGAGACTCTGGGAAAGAATGCAACTAGTTCCTGGGAAGGTAACAGGCAAGCATTTATTAAGCACCTGCTAGTAACAATGGATAGAAGTTTCACGCAGCTAATATTTACATAGTGTTTACTATGTGCCAGACAGCGTAATAAGCACATTACAAATATTGTCTCATTTAATCCTTCCTACAAGTCTCTGAGGTAGGTGTTATTATTATCCCTATTTTATACTTGGGGAAACTAAGGCAGACAGAGCCTTACCCAGAGTCACCCAATTAAAAAGTGCCTGAAGTGGTATTTGTTGAACTAGGGCATCCATCACAGAATATGAACCCGGATTTCCCAGACATCACTACACCATCTGAATTTCTGGGAGATGCTTGTAAACCTTTGAAATTTCATTGAATGTCAGAGGTCATAGGCCCCTTGAGATCATCACATCAAAATCCCTCATTTTAAAGAGGAGGAAATAGGAGCCCAGACACATTTTGAGTGACTTGCCTAAGGTCCTGTGGCTATTTAAAAGCAGCCTCAAAACTGGAACTCCAGAAAGCTGACCCTGGAGCCAGAGTCCCTGGCTCCTCAGTTTCCTCATCTGAAAAATGGGCGGGGGTGAGACTCAAATGAAAGGATTCTCATCTTTGTAAACTTCAAAGCATGCTAAAACTCTCAGCTATTTTTTGTTAAAACTCCACAGTATTTTCATAACCTTTTTTCTTTGGTTGATTTCCAATCTCCGTTTCCCACTGAGTGCAAGGTTACCTCACATGTCTCAAAGTACGTGTACCAGGGAGCTGAAACCATTTTTCAAAGGGACTGTTTATGAACAAGAATGTTCTAGCTGGGCTCTGCCATAGACCATGAGCAAGACATTTACCCTGTGTCATGATCCCTCCTCTCTGCATGATTGTGTCCTGAAGTTCAAAGAGAACAAATTGATGGGCTTGGGGTTCTCCTGAAACAATAATAAGAACATTATTCTTATATCTTATGATATCCAATATATCATAGCTTTTACATGATTTAAAGTTTTGAAGTTTACAAAATGTTTTGCATATTTAATCTCAAAGCAATTGTGAGGTGGGTCAGTCAACTAACTTAAGCGCCTACTATGTACACTGAGGATATAGGGAAGGGCAAAAGCTCGAGAATCTCACAGTCTAAGAGAGAAGGAGAGATAGAGTGCAAACAATTATGTACAAATAGGCTAAGAGAGGAAATTGGAAATAATCTTGGGGGAAGACCCTAAGATTAAGGACGACTAGAGAGGTCTTTGGTAGAAGATGAAGTTCTAGCTGAGATTTAAATGAGGAGAGAAGGTATGCTGGGTATGGAGGAAAGCCAGCAACTCATACCCTGGAGATGTAGTGACAAATATGAGGAAAAACAAGGAAACCAGCACTATTGGATCACAGATTATGGAGGAGGTGTAAGGTTTAAGAAGAGGGGATATGTAGGAAGGAGTCAGATCATGGCGGAGGTGATGTGTAAAAATCCAACAGAGCATTTTTATTTGATTCTAGAGGCCATAGAAAGCCATTGGAGCAGGTTGAATAAACAGACACTGTGGTTGAACTTGAACTTTAGGAAGATCAATTTGACAACTGAGTGGAGGATATGATATAAGAATATTAGGTAACGTGAAATGGGGACGGCTTTCTCCAGAAGTTCAGCCGTAATAAAGAGGAGAAATATGAGTTAGGGGAGGTGGGCATTTAAAGTGAGAGGTTTTGGGAGAATTAGAGAGACATGGCCAAGTTTGTAGATAATAATTGTAAGGATGCGGTTCCCGCAAAACAAGAGAAGGGAATTGTAAGGGCTCTTTAAATGGGTGGGCACAGCATGACAGATTTGAGTGGTCCAGAAGTATTCTCTGTGGATATAGGACTGCCCTGTGGGTGGGATCCTGGCCATATTGAGATAGCTTCATAATAGGTGACTCTCTCGCTGGTTGGCTGTGTGTGACCTCACAGGCCCTTTGTAAGCCCACTGCAGGCAGCAGTCGCCCTATTTAACCTGGCTCCCTAGCCTGGGGTAGCTAAGCCAAGCTGATGGAGACATGAGAGATAAGTTAACAAGTCAGGGCATTATATGAGTAGGTATAATAAAGGCTTTTAAGATTACATGTGGCTGTTCTTGAGCACGCTACTGGTTATTAAACTATAGATTCAAGAGGTCGTGGCCAGAGACCTTTGAAGGCCTCAGAGGAGGCGAGCTGGGTAGAGTTGATACTGCAAAGGTCAGTGGTCAAAGGTACTCTGTTGGGCCTGGGACAGACTAGTAATTGTAACTGCCAGAAGGGCGTGTTACAAATAAGGAAGCAGATGGGAGACAGGGAGAAATTGAAGGTGAGTAGTAGAGTGGGAATCAAAAAGCAGCTCAGTGGATAGAGCACCAACCCTGAAATCAGGAGGATCTGACTTCAAATATGATCTCAGACACTTAATATTAATAATACTTTTTTGTTTTGTTTTGCTGAGGCAATCGAGGTTAAGTGACTTACCCAGGGTCACACAGCAATAATACTTTTTTTTTTAAATAAATTGCTACTTTATTTATCACCTTAGGTTCTGCATACTTTTGAAAAATGGAAGTATAGATTGCTCCAAAAGTCTCTGATAAGCTTTAACAACTTAAAACTGCTCTAAGACTTTTTGGAACACTCAATAAGTCTGCATTTGAACAATTATTCAATCTATAGGATAAGGATAAACATTTGCTTATTTGTGGATTTGTGAACCAATCCCTTGCAAAAGCTCCTGGTCTTCAGACCACAGGTGAGGGAAGCCAACAGACAGGATGACCTTCAGAGTACCTTCCAATACTGGGTCCAACTCTATGGTACTTTGAACCCAGCCCCCTCTCCTATGAATCACCATATTATTTTCCCATCCAGGTCCTCCAAGGAGCAGCGACTTGCTTTTACGCATTCATCGGTTTTGACATCATTTGCCACAACAGGAGAAGAAGCAAAGAATCCTAACACCTCCATCCCTTACGCCATCACGGCCTCCTTGGTCATCTGCCTCACGGCGTATGTGTCTGTAAGTACTGAGACTCACAAAACTAGGGGAAGCAGAGGCTCTTGGGAGCTCCTTCCATTTTCTAATCTGAGAAAAGTGGCTCTGTAACTGTGTATTTTCTTCTCTGACTTTTTTTTAATTTCATTGATATCTTTTGCTTTTATAGCATCTTCATTTCTGAATATATTCCTCCCTATATCCCACCTTCATTACAGGGAATAAAAAGAGAAACAAAGCAGACCACCAAACTAGTCAACAAGTCTGACTGTGTCTACAGCATCCTATATCCCCTAGTCTTCCACTTATGCAAAGAAGAGGAGATGAATATTCTCAAGGACTAGGCCGGGGCACCGTTCTTGGAGCGTTCGAATCCAGGATGGCTTCCTTTCCACTAACATTGTTATCCACTGTGAATTTCCAAGACTTAAATCAAATCAGTGCAACTGAGTAGGTAGAAAATTGTACTATTGAGCAGCTAGGGTCCCAGTGGATAGAGCCCCTGCTCTGAAATCAGGAGTACCTGAGTTCAAATTTGGTCTTAGACACTTGATACTTTCCAACTGTGTGACCCTGGGAAAGTCATTTAACCCCAACTACCTCAACAAGAAAGGAAGGAAGGAAGGAAAGAAGGAAGGAAGGAAGGAAGGAAGGAAGGAAGGAAGGAAGGAAGGAAGGAAGGAAGGAAGGAAGGAAGGAACGAAGGAAGGAACGAAGGAACGAAGGAACGAAGGAACGAAGGAACGAAGGAACGAAGGAAAATAAAATTGTGCTACGTGGGTTCTGCCTCTAGTCCTGATGCATGAAGCCCCGGGTTCTAGTGCCTAAGGGCCATGTACACCCTCCTTGGGCCAAGGGGCAAGAAATACACGTAGCCGGCAGCTTATGAATGTTTCTGAAACTCCAGATCCTCAGAGCTTGTCACAGTAGGCTGCTGTCAGACCCCATCTCCAGAGTCCGCCCTTTTAGCCATGGAAGACCTTCTCACACACACACACACACACACACACACACACACACACACACACACACATGCTCCCCTGCTCACACAGTTTCACTTCTGATCTCTGGACCAGAGTGACCTAGGAAAATATTCCAAGTTTGGGCAGCTGTCCAAGGCCGCACACATCATAGACTGGCAGTAACGGATGTGCAAGGCTGAGGCATTGCTCAGCCCTGCCGAGGCCCACGCCAATGGGCTTCTGTCTTGGGAGCCGACACATGCTGGAAAGTCAGAGTGCGCTCCTGCAGAAGAGAAGGTAAATCAGCATCGGCCAGGAGCCCAGCCTCTCTCTGTCCCAGAGAAGAGAGCTATCCCTGGGAATCTGGAACCCGGGGGAATACCAGCCACTTTGCCTGGGACAAGCAACACAAACTATGGCTTCTGCTGGGAGAAAGATAGAGACAGAGGCAGAGGGACAGAGACTGAGAGAGAGACAGAGAGACAGAAGGACAGAGAGAGAAAAGATGTAGGAAGACAGAGAGAGACATAGACACAAAGACAAAAAAGATAAAGAGAAACAGAGAAAGAAAGGAACAGAGACAAAGGGACAGAGAGAGAGAAGATATAGGGATACAGAGAGATAGAAGCAGACAGACACAGAGATAGTGAGAGACAGAGACAAAAAGAGAGAAGAGACAAAGAGGGAGAAAAACAGAGACAGAGAGACACAGACAAACACAGAGAGACTAAGAAACAGAGAGAGAAAGACAGACAGACTAGACAAGAGAGAAAGAGAGAGAGAGGGAGCTCCTGAGATACCAGGAGGCTGCTTCATGGGAGGCTGCCATCCAGGGTAGGAAGGAAACAGGATGAGCTGGGGGAGGAGCTCACAGTGACCCACTATCTTGTAGCTTCCTGTTTTAACAAATTGTCTTTGCTAAAGCGTACCTAAGCTCCAATGTTTCTATGCTTCTGAAGGCTTACAAGTATTAGCTCGATACCCTGAGCCACGGCCCTTGTCACCCCACCGTTGTTCTGGCTTGGTCCTTGAACCTGTCTACAAGTACCCTCATCCCTTCTGCCAGGTACATTCCATCTGGTCTCAACCCCATTTGGCACCATTGCTAATTAGTCCCCTGAGGCTCTTCCCAAATCCCCCATCCTTGTCTTCCTAAGTCCAGGTGCAAAAAGCTCCAGGGAGGAGCTAACATTTTAAACCTTGGCATTCTCTGCCCCTGCCTAGTGCCAAGACCGGACACATCTCTCCAGGACCAACAGGCCCTCACAGGCCTTGAGAGAGAACCAGGCCTGGCTAATGGGCCGTCTCCTCATCCTAATCATCTTGGGCCAGATCCACAGCACCATTTCCTGATCCATTCATTACCACAACAAAATATTTGGGCTTCTGCTTGTAAATCACAGCCAGGGATAACCCACCAAGCTTCCCATCCCTCCTGCGGTGTCGTGGTGTCCTCATGAAAACCCTCTTTAGCAATCTCCCCCAAAGAAAAACCAACTAGTTAAAGGAGGGAGGAGGAATTGACTGGAAGATCTGAGGAGAGCACATTCAAAACACTGGCTGTTTTGGTTCATTGGTGCCCAAATTTAGAGCTGTAAGAAAACAACTCGACAACTCCATGCGCCTAATTTTACAGATCAGGAAACTGAGGCAAAGATACAGGAAATGACTTGGCTGAAGTCATACAGGTAGAGACAGAACTGGGATTTGGCCAGAGGGCCTTCTGCTATATCACGCTGCCTCATTGATGAATGTGTTTAAGACCATTCACCTCAAAATTTTTTGACGTCTAAAGGCCTTTTTCACTGGTACTCCTTCCCACAAAATCTGGGATTTTTTCACAAGCTGAATAATGTATTAAAAAGCTAGAAAAAGACTCGTGTTCAAGTCCTGCTATGGGTCTTGACCATAGGACCAAGGACAGGTCAGCTCCTCCATTCTCTCTAAGTCTCTTTAAGACTGATGGTTACAAAGGAGTCATCGGTTGTAGCAGTGGAGAGAGCCTCCACACCAGGAGATTCTCTCACCAATGGATTCATAGGCCCAAAATTAAAATGATCGCCTATATATTACTTCACTCTTTCTCCTTTCTTGGTCATTTTTCATAGCAGGAAGTGAAACTCTGTATGGAAAGGAAGTCTGTCCCCAGATGCTGGTGATTTTTATTTATTTGGTTGGTTTTTGACTAAATTTCTAAAGATAAAGAGAGCAGAGGTAGGAATCATTGAATCTCCCAGCTTGCATTGGGCCTTAAAGGGAGAGCCATTCAAACTCTAGTCCATCACTGGGCTAAGCATCCTGGGGGGTGAGAGAGTAAGAAAAATAGCAAAGCATGGAAGGATCTCTGGAGACACTCCTCCCTAATGCACTATTCTTAGTGCTCATCAGTCCCCCCATGATTAACACTTATGAGACACCAGCTGTTTACAGAACATGGTGCTAACTAGAGTTGAAAGGTACTAAGGAGATAAGACAAGATTCCCGTCCCTCGGGATCTTACTATTAGGGGATCCCATCGTATCACTGCAATATGTAGAACCACACAATTTGAGAAAGTTAGGAAGCAATGGCATCCAAATAACCAATAAGAACTCTAATTACATGGGAAAGTGTTTACCCTCCTTGTACTCTGAGTTGCTCTGTCTGGGGGCCTCCCAGTACCCTGCAAAATGATTCTCTGCTGCGCCAATCTGTCCCACTCCAGATGCTTCTAATCTGGTGTGTTCTCTTTCTTTTTTGAACAGGTGAGCGTGATCTTGACCCTGATGGTGCCCTATTATGCCATTGATACCGAGTCCCCCCTCATGGAGATGTTTGTGGCCCACGGATTCTATGCTGCAAAATTCATCGTGGCCATTGGCTCCGTTGCCGGCCTAACAGTCAGCTTGCTGGGGTCCCTCTTCCCTATGCCCAGGGTCATTTATGCCATGGCTGGTGATGGGCTTCTCTTCAGGTCAGTGCTCTGTTTCTGGAAATGGCCTCCGTTCTATGACCACCCTGTTCCCAGACTCTGAAGTGCCTGTCAGTCACTCCGGCATGGCAGCTTTGGGCAATGTTCTAGGACAGCTGAAGGATTTAGAAGGGTTTATGAAAAGAGGGGCAGCTCCCCTGACTCTATCATTTCTCTGGGATTTTGTGTTTCTTTCCTGTGGAAGGAGAGGAAAGTAGGGAGGAAAGAAAGATGTTTTAGTTGAAAAATCAAATAAAATTTCCCAAAAAAGCCCATAAGTTGGGGATATGACCCCTTGGTTGGCTCAGGAGTCAGACTAATGGGTCCTTCCAACAGACCATCTTCTTTCCTATGATTAAAGTGCCCTCAAAATTCAGAGTGCCCAGAATACCAAAGGAAAGGAGGAAAAAACCTGGAGGACCTATCTCTAGATGTAGAATGTTGGGTCATCTATTACAATGTCCCTCCGATTCCTACCAAAGTAACAATCTGTAACGAAGTGTTAAAGCCATCCCACACGATGGGACCCACATACCCTTTGTGTCACTGAGAGATCCAATCACCCTACCATGCAAATGGAGAGGCTGTCACATCTCAGAATGTTTCCAGGTGGGCTCCAGTTCACCAGAGAGGCTCTTCCAAGAGCCAAATCCTTGAGCACAACAGAAGTGGGTTTTAATGGAACCTACTTATGTGTCAACAACAGGAACTGAGTGTCCAGCCATCAGTCTAGCTTCCACCCCACACTTTTCATGAACTGAGGCCCCGCCTGCCTCGGTTCCCTCACCTGTTAAATAATGGCCAGGCCCTCGAGAGGCTCCATGAGCCGAGCTGTGGAAAGATGCTCTCAGCAGCGTGACTAAGCAGTGTGACTAAGTCCCGCTCTCCCCCCTGCAGATTCCTGGCCCACGTCAGCTCTTACACGGAGACGCCCGTGGTGGCCTGCATCGTGTCCGGGTTCCTGGCGGCCCTCCTCTCTCTCCTGGTCAGCCTGAGGGACTTGATTGAAATGATGTCCATCGGCACCCTGCTCGCCTACACCCTGGTCTCAGTCTGCGTCCTTCTCCTCCGCTACCAGCCAGAGAGCGACATCGACGGCTTTGTTAAGTTCCTGTCTCAGGAGCACACCAAGAACAAGGAAGGCGTTCTGGCCGAGTGCGAGAAGGAAGTCTGCTCCCCCATGAGTGAAGGGGAAGAGTTTTCAGGCCCAGCCACAAACACCTGTGGGGCCAAGAACTTACCGTCGCTGGGAGACAATGAGATGCTCATCGGGAAGTCGGACAAGTCCGCCTACAATGTAAACCATCCCAACTACGGCACCGTGGACATGACGTCTGGCATAGAGGCCGACGAGTCGGAAAACATCTACCTGATCAAGCTCAAGAAGCTGATTGGACCTCGCTACTACACCATGAGGATCCGTCTTGGCCTTCCAGGCAAAATGGACCGGCCCACGGCGGCGACGGGCCACACGGTGACCGTGTGTGTGCTCCTGCTCTTCATCCTCATGTTCATCTTCTGCTCCTTCATCATCTTCGGCTCCGACTACATCTCGGAGCAGAGCTGGTGGGCCATCCTGCTGGTTGTGCTCATGGTCCTGCTCATCTCCGCCTTGGTGTTTGTGATCCTGCAGCAGCCGGAGAACCCCAAGAAGCTGCCCTACATGGCCCCCTGCCTCCCGTTTGTGCCCGCCTTTGCTATGCTGGTGAATATCTATCTCATGCTGAAACTCTCCACCATCACTTGGATCCGGTTTGCCGTCTGGTGCTTTGTGGGTAAGCTTTTTCCTTCAAGGATGGCCTGTTCTTCTAGGATTTTTCCCCTGAGGCAATTGGGGGCTAAGTGACTTGCCCAGGGTCACACAGCCAGGAAGTGTTAAGTGTCTGAGAACAGATTTGAACTCAGATACTCCTGACTTCAGGGCTGGTGCTCTCTATCCTTTTAGAAAAAATTTTATAGGGTTGATTCAACATTTTTCTAATGGAACTGGGCCACCTCCAGTGCGAAAGAAGCCAGGCTGAGTGCTGTGATCTGTGGACCCTAGGCTTCTACATTAATGAAACAAATTGGTCCTTTCCCATTCAGATTAACAGCCTGTTCCTTCCAATGACCTTGTCTCTGGAAGGATAATGACAATCAATTCAACTAGTATCCATTAAACTCCTGCTATCTGCAAAATGATGCTTTAGAAATACAATATAACAGAGTAGAAATATCACTCGACTAATCATTAAGACATGGGAGTTTGACCCTTGTCTCTGCCATTTAATACTTAATCCCAGGCAAGCCATTTTCCCCTCCCTGGTCATCATAAAGCAAAGAAAAAAAAAGGGGGAGGTTAACTCTTTTTCATGCCTTAGATCCCTTGGTAGCAGCTAATAATAATAGCTGATATTTATATAGCTCTTTGCACATGTTCTTTCATTTGATCTTCACCCAACTCTATGATAGGGTAGGTATCATTATCAAGTCCATTTTGCAGATGGGAAAACTAAGGCTGAAAGAAAGTAGGTGACTTGTACGAGATGACAAAGTTATGTGACTTAGGCAGAATTTGCCTTCTGCAGTACCATTCTCAGAGTAATGGTTTTCAGTGCATAAAATAACCTACATAGGATTGTATTGAAATAAAGATGTATTTTCCCTCACTCAAGTTCATAGACCTCAGGGTAAGCACCCCTGGATTTAAGAATTTTTTGAGCCCTAAAAGTCTATGCAGTGGCTTGGAGACAAAGAGTTCTGAGTTCAGAGTCCACCCCTGAACTTTACTTGTTGTTTAACCCACTCACACATTTAACCACTCAGTGCCCCCTCCCAACACCCTCTGAGACCCTGCTCAATCTGAATTGAGTGTAGTGATTTCTCATCAGGAGTTTCCCAATCAATGAAGAAGGCAAATGAGGTCAAATAAAAACAGAATGGTGGAAGATACTATGGGCAATAAGGAATCTGGGAGTCCAGAGAAAGTGGAGAGTTTTCAGACTAAGGTCTAAAAGGAAGTCAGAATCTGAACTGAGCCTTGAAGGATGAGTAGAGTTCAGATAGAGAGAAAGAGGCAAGAGATGCTGAAAGATGGAGTGGGAGGGTCTTCGTTGCCCCATTCCTTATACTTTCAGCACTCACTTCTATTTATGTGATCCATTACTGGCTACCATTTTGTTTCACCTTTTCAGTACCTCACTTTCTTTCTCAGGATCCCAGTTTCTTCAAGAAACCTCTATTAAACACCTACTGTGTACAAGGTACCATGCAAAACATTGGGATACTAGTACAAACAAAAAGCAAGAGCATCTTTCAGTGAAAGGTTTGAATTAATCAAAGAATCATAAGAGACCTTAAGGAATCATCTATTCACTTTATGGATAGGGAAATTGAAGTTCAGTAAGGGTAAAGGGGGCAAAGAGAGGATTCAAATTCCCATCTAGTTCTGGATTTCATGGAGGACATTAATAGCTGGAGAACTCCATAGCAAGACAGTCAGAGTGATGAGCAGTCCCCAGCTCATATCATAGAAGGATCAATAAAAATATTTAGCCTGGAGAAATAGTGGAGCAGAGAATACTTGGCTTTGAGTATCTGAGGCCTGTTACATGAAGGCTGGATTAAATTTCTTCAGGGTTGTCTCAGGGGACTGAAGCAGAATCAATTAGTAGAAATTACAGGTTGGTCCAAACCTGATGAAAGGAGAAACTTCCTCATGATTTAAACAGCCCAGAAGTGAAATGTTTTGAGCAGTTGAGAGTTCTCCATCACTGGAGGTCTCCAATAAAAAGCTGAAAGCCCATTCGGGGAGCATATTGTAAAGCAGATTCTCATTCTGTATGGTCTATGTGGCCTCTGAGGTCCCGACAAGCTCTGACTCCAGATTTAGATCCCTTTATCCTAGGCTGTGTGTACTTGCTAATCTATTGGGTTTGGGGGATGGATTTTTTTTTGGTTAAATGACTTGCCCAGGGTCACACAGTTAGTAAGTGTTAAGTGTCTGAGGCCAGATTTGAATTCGGGTCCTCCTGATATCAGGGCTGGGCTACTGCACCATCTAGCTGTCCCACTTGCTAATCTACGAAGCCCTTTCAGGCTCAAATATTTTATTGTCCTTATATCCTCAAGTCTCAAGAGTGCCCTTCACTTCCAAGGCAATCTCTTTCCCTTCAACAACCACCGGACTCTTGAGAAGTTGCCCTCAACCCAAGAGAGTCCTTTAAAATGGAAATCATGTTTTGATACTCTTTCCCTTCTGCATCCTTTGGCTTAAAAAACAGCTAGCCAGTGGAACCTACCTATCCTAAGAGAAGTGGGTCCAATGATGGATTATTTTCTTTTGTTCTCATATATAAAATAAATGGTGCCCTTTGATATATATATATTATGTGTGTGTGTGTGTGTGTGTGTGTGTCTTATATTCCTTCAAGGATGGCCTGTTCTTTGATGGGAATACATAGTCAGAATTACAGAATGTTTGAAGTGGGAGGAACCTCAGTGACCCCCTAGTCTAATCCTCTCATATTGAGAATAAAGCAACTGAGGTAATGCTCTTTATCCAAAGTCACACAGCCAGGCAGAGGCAGAAATGAAAGCAGGATCAAGGGTTCCTAGTTCCAGGATAGGGTTTTTTTCTGCATCATGCTGCCCCCCAGTGGAAGTTTTCATTTTATCCTAGCATTAGATCTGTGTTTGTTAATTTTAGTATTTATTTATTATTATTATTTACTAATTATTATATAACAATATTCTCTTCTTCTGGAATCAGAAAGCACTATCTATACTATAATCCACTTACTGCCTCCAGCAAAAACTATGGATGTATGAGTCCATCAGAATAAGATGCAGCGATATAGATGACTCCCTTATCATTAATTATCTGTCATTTAGAGATTCTGAGCCAGATAAGTCTCAGACAAATTACATGATTCATCACCAGCAGTCGCACAGGAAGGAATTAGTCAAGGCAGAATTTGAACCCAAACCTCTTCTCTCCCCCCAACAGTATTTTTTCTTACTCTGCCGTAGAGAAAAACTCTGTATTAAAAAGCTACTCAGCAGAGTCATTTTTGCAAAGATTGTCCTTTGAGAATCTAGGCAGAGGAAAGCTGCCCGAAGCAAGCAGGTGGCGAAATAGATTGCGAGACTCTAGCTGTGTGACTGTGGGCAAGTCACTTGATTTTTATGATGCCTGAGTTCTCTCATATGTAAAATGGAGCCTAAAATAGCATTTACCCTACAGGTTGCTGAGAAGATAAAATGAGATGGCATAAAGTTAATATTATATGTACATATAATATTACTATATTATATGTACATATAATATATATAAATTATTATCACTATTATTTTATTGGTTGTTTTATTAATTTCTAGCCTTTCCTGTAATCCAAATTAAAAATTCCTCCCTAGAAACTGCTCACACTCCTTAAGCATCTAAGGGGTATCCTTGGATTGTCCAGTTCAGGGAGGATTCCCTTGTTGAGTTTAATGCCCCAGAACTTTCAACCATAGTAAAGCAAAATGATGGAGCCTTGCCACCTGCTGCCACCATCTTGCCATAGATCTGTAGATGAGAGGACTTCCCTCTCCCTCTCCTTGGTCATTGGGCACCTAGTTTTTTGGATTGCTCAGTGCTCACAAAATCCCAGAAGCACAAAGGTCAGAGTGAGAAAGGATCTTAGAAGCTATCATGTCCAAGCCACACCTGCTCCTTGGGTCTTGCTGAAAAATTCTTGATGAAAATAGAGTAGAGGGGGTCTCATCTGGGAAGAATGCATGATTAAAAGATGAGCAGATGAGCAAACAACTTCTATGTTCTTGCTTTACTACATAGAATAAACATCCAATATCTAAATATTTGAGCCTGAACTCCTGACTTTCAGTTATTAATTTCAAATCCATCAAAGCTAGTACTCCTAAAGCAAAAGTCAGATCACATCACTCCAAAGCTTTGGTAGAGCTCTAGTGCCTCTGTGACAAACCCCTCTTGATCTGGGATTTTTAAACCATGGATTGACTTCAGTAGGTCTGTAAATTTGGAGTTTTTAATATCCTGGTGACTATTTCAGAATAATTGGTTTCCTCTGTAATCCTGTGTATTTTATTTTGTGCATTTAAAAATATTATTCTAAAAAAAAGAACTACAGACTTTCCCAGACTGACAAAGTCCAAGACACTAAAAACATTAAGAACTCCTTTTCTCAGAGAAAAGACAAACTCCTCTATTAACATTTAATTCTAACCTATTTTTCTAGGCTTATTTATAACCTCTCACATACTACATTGCAGACAAAGTGATCTAGTTCTCTGAACTCAGCATCTGTCCATATCCCACTTCCATGCCTTTGCCCATGCCTGGAATGCACTCCCTCCACACTCACAGTTCTTAGAATTTTTAGCCCCCTTATAGACTTAATCCAATAGGTCACCTCATTTAGGAAACCTTTCCTGATCCCACTGATGATTAGAGCTTTCTTTCTATAGATTTTCTTTCTTCCTTCCTTTGATTATTCATTTGAAGAATCTTTCTTCCTCAGATGACCATCTACAAATGCATTTAAACTGATGACATGTAGATCCTGTTTCCCATTAGAATATAAACTCCTTGATGTAGAGATTACTGTTGGTTTTTTGTTTTGTTTTGCTTTGTTTTACTGTTGAATCCCCAGCATCTCACAAAGGTCTTAACATACAGCAGGCACCTGAGTGTTGAATTGAATTAGGTTGGATTGGATTGGTTTGGATTAAATTGGATTGGGTTGGGTTGAGTTGGGTTGGATTGTAAATTTAAGGGTCACAGACTTGGGGCTGAAAGAACCTTCAAAATCATTTAGTTAACTCTTTCATTTCACACATGGAGAAGCTGAAGCCCAGACAGGTAAGAAAAAAAACTTGTCCATAGTTTCAAAGGTTACAAGAAGCAAGGTCAAAGGTGCAACTTGAGCCTGGGCACTCAAGATCTAGTCGACTTTCCCCTAAAGCACAATTCTTTTTGGAAGGCCAGCAGAACTATTTCCAAACGTCATTTCTCAGCTTCTTTGGAAAGTAAGGGTTTCTAGGTTAGTTTCCACATTGTCCACATTTGTTCATAAGCTTCTTTAACGTACATTTTTCTTCCCTCACTTTTGATAAGCAAAGATTCACTAGTTCATTTTTTTTTGCAAGAATGTTTTGCTAAAAGTGTTGACCTTCAGAAAGAACAGAACTCGTGCAGTATAATGTAGCCAATGTCCCTACAGAATCACCCAGCTTTTGTTTCTTTTTCTCCCAGAGCTGAGAAAAGGAATACAAATATCAAATGTTCATTAAGCCCCACAAAGGGAGCCCCAGCCAAAGAATATTTTTGTTTTGCTCACTGGTAATACATTCGTGTAAAAGAAAGTCTAGTATTGTTCATATGGGATTCAGCTGGGAGAGATTCAGCGAGCGTGAAAACATCGTTAGGGAAGAGAGAGCACAATTGTCTTTCCTGTGGCATCTTTTGAGTCCAGGGGTCAGCCAGTCCCTGAAATGCTTTATCAAAATTATATCTTTCTTGTCATAACAAGTATCCAACTCTTGCCAGTTCTGAATCTTTTTTAATTCTCTTTTTGATACATAAATCAGTGAATTTTTGATCACTCAAGTCCCCCACATTATCTTGTGATTTAAGACGCAGATATTCCATCTTTTTCATTTGGCCTAAACATCCAAATCTTGTCAATTTTTAATGTAAAAATTACTCTAATATGTGGAGGAGTAACAGAGTGAATATTTGCTCAATCAAGTCCCCAGGCTCACCATGTGATTTGAGCCATAGATGTCAGGAATTCCCCATTAAAATGTAAGTGCCCTTGAGAAGGGAACAAGCTGAAATCCTTTTTCTGTGAATACTTTAGCCACCTTTTCATGGAAGCAATGATGCTGCTGGGAAGAACCCTGACAGTAGTCCAAGAGGAAGGGATTAGTCAAGAAAACCTAAGTTCAAATCCAACTAACCAGGTGTGAGACCCTGGGCAAGTCACTTCACTTTGCCTCAGTTTCTCCATCTGGAAAATGAGCTGAAGAAGGAAATGACAAACCACTCCATTATCTTTGCTAAGAAAACCCTAAATGAAGTTTCAAAAAGTTAGACACAAGTGAACAGGCTAAATAATAACAATAACAAAAGTCCCAGGTTCTATCTTTAATTCTTAGGATTCAAAGCTGTAGAAATGAGAATGAGGAAGCCCACAATGAACCTCAAAGTAACTTGCCCAACATCACATAGCTACTAAAGAAAAACTGGAATTTTAATCCAGGTGCTCTGATTCCAAATCCAGTCTACTCCACACCAGCATGGGAACATGCACAAGTCATTTTACATCTCGTGATCTTGGCTGATGTATTTATAAAATTTTAAAAGATGCTGTTTCTGGTGGAGAAGTTTGGAGGAGTTTCTTGGGCTTCTATAGCAATGTGGCTTGGTGCCATTTTACACCCTAGCTAGGGTCAGAAGCATGGGACACAGGAGGGGCACTTAGCTCTGTCCCCCTCTCCCCAGCCTCCTCCCTCGCAGGGGGGTAAGAAGTGCCAAAAAAGAATGGAGAGAAATGCTGGGTTTAGTTCAACTGAATAGCACTTATTTAACACCTACTAGATGGCAGCTGCTACGTTTGGCACTAGCGATAGGGAGATAAAAATAAAACAGTCCCTGCTTTCAAAGTGCTTACAGTCAGCCAGAAAAACACATACAACATATCCACAGATGGGTGTGTGCAAAACATATTCATAGAGAGTAAATAAAATGTAACATTGAAAAACAGGGAGCATTGGTACATGGGAGAAACTGAAAAGGCTTGACCAATAATAGGTCAAGATAGGTCAAGGTTTTTTTGTTTATTTTATTATTTTAGTAGTATTTTATTTTTCCAAATACATGCAAAGATAGTTTTCAACATTCATCTTTGCAAAACTTTGTGTTCCAAATTTTTCTCCCTCTCCTCCTTCCCTCTGCCATCCCCAAGATAGCAAGCAATCTGATATAGGTTAAATGTGAAATCTTTCTAAATATGTTTCCATATTCATCATATTGCACACAAAAAATCAGATCAAAAGGGAAAAAAACACAAGAAAGGGAAAATAAACAAACAAGAACAACAATAAAAAACTGAAAATATTATACTTTGATCCATATTCAGTTTCCATAGTTCTCTCTTTGAATGTGGATGGCACTTTCCATCACAAGTCTATTGGAATTGCTCAGGTTAACAAATATTTATTAAACTTTTATTATGGTCCAAGCAGTGTGTTCCAAACTGTGCTTTAAAGGAAGTGAGAGAGTCTATGACATGGTGATGAAAGGAAAGAGTATTCCAGGTTTGAGGAACAACATAGGCAAAGACATAAAAGATGGAGGAGATAAAATGTATATGAGTACCAAGAAGCCAGCTGTAATGGAAAGTGTGTCAGGGAGAAGTAATGGGGACCCAACCTGAAAAGACAAGTTGGAGTGAAATTGGAAAGAGCTTTAAATGCCAGGCAGAGGAACTACACTTTGTTTTGAGGGTGATAGGGAGTTACAGAAGCTTCTTAAGAAGGGAAATAGCATGGCCAAACCAGCACTTTAGAACTTTAGGAATTTAGTGGCTGTGTGATGGTTTGGTTGGAGAGAAGATTCTGGATATAAAGAAAATAACTAGGTGATTGCAATAGTGATGAGGTGATGAGGTGAATTAGGGTTCCAGCTATATGAGCAGAGAGTAGGAGACAGGTACAAGAGATATCAGGGCATGGAATCAAGAGAACTTGGTCCCTTTGCCACTTTTGTCTATTCTTTCTGCCCACAGCCACAGCCAGTGAGATGTCCATAAAATTCATTCCCCATCCCACCTAGAAGTCCATACTAGAATCATAGAAACTAAAAAGGACCTTGAGAACCAATCCCTGGCCCAGTACAGAAATCTCCCCATTCACATGCCCAACAGTTGGCCATTCACCCTCATCTGGAACATTTCCACTGATGGGGAAATCACTATCTTAGGCAGCTCATTTCTATTTTCAAATATCTTAATGAAAAATCTCCTCTTTCTAATAAGCTAATATATACTTCCTGATAATTTCCATCCATTACAGGATCATTTATTTAAAACTAAAAGGGACCTTAGAGTCCATCTAGTCCAACCCCCTTCTTTTACAGAAGAAGAAATTTAAGTGGAGAGAAAATAAGGGATCTGTCTAGGGTCACACAATGTTTGAGACCGGATTTGAATCCAGGTCTTTGTCACTCTGGGTTCAATACTCTGTCTACACTCTATTCAGCAACCCATACTGTGGAAGACCAGTTTAAGTGCCATGCCATGAAGAGCCCTTTATGTGTTTGGGGATAATCCTCCCATTATCTTCTCTTTTCAGACTCACCATCCATATTTCCTTCATTAGACCCTCATGTGATATGATTTAGAGTTCCTTCCACCTTTCTAGCTCTCTCTGGAAATCCATCTGTTTAGCAATGGTCTTCCTAAAATATGGCCTTCAGAATTGAACCCAAGTCTTTATGCCCCACAGCTAGCTCCCTATCCTTGGTAGAGGCAAAGATACTACTCTCCATGGAGTAACTAGAATTATCATCCAGAGAAAGTGACACCATGCTGTCAAGGGGGTGAATCTGACCCAACTCAGTAACTGAATAAATTTGAGAAAATAGGGGAAAACAAAGCCAAACATATACACACATAACAATGGGAAATGGTGGTGAATTAGTGATGTCAGAAAGAAAAGCAAGATAATAAACTTGGTTTAGAACCTGGTGGGACATCCAAGTGAGACCTCAATTTTAGGTAGTAGGAGATGAAGATCCAAAGTTCACAAGTATCATCAAGACCATGGATACATATTTGAGACTAATCTGCATGGGAGTGGAAATAAATGAGATTATCAAAAGAAGGCCAAGGACACATCCTTGGGGAAAATCCACATTAACTCATCAGGGAAAAGATAAGGTACAAGTGAAAAAAAGATAATGTGGAAGAGAGCCAAGACAGCATGGTGAGCTTTGAGGAGATAGTTTCATTAGACTGGTAAGGGCAGAAACTAAACTATACAAGAGAAGAAATAAAGTGGAACATCAGGTATTGGCAACTTTTCCAAAAAGCTTGCAATGATAGGTAAAAAGATAGTAGTAAATAGTTAGATAAGATAGAAGAGTTAACAAAGACTGTTTTTAAAACTGGGAAGACCCAAGGATTTATATAGCAGAATAGAGAGGAGTCCATGGAGGAGAAATTGAAGCTGCATGAGGAAGGACTGACTACTGGATCACCGTTTAGTTAGGAGAGAAGAGGAAATGGTATCAATGGTGCCATGGAAAGGATTAGCCTTCATAACAATTCAGGATCTCTCTTCCTTTTGTAAACAGAGGGCAGGAAGTAAGAATGTGTGATAATGTTGAGACTGTAGTAAGGAAGTTGAGAGAGTTCACATTGGATAACCTCAATCATCTCCATGAAATAGAAGGTTGGGGAGAGAGAATAGCTTTTAAAAAGGAAAGGAAAGGAAGAAGGGGAAAGGATAAGAGGCTAAATTATATGCTAGAAGTGTAGAGAAGAGGGTGGTAATTAGATGTGAGAAGAAAAGGTTTAGAAATTACCTGTAGAAAATAAAATAGAACAATCATAAGAGTACATCAAAGAGCAGATTGCCAAACAGCAATAAAGAGCCCAGCTGAGCTATGATGGGGAGGGATATTACTATTTCCCCTGATTTGACCATGAATGGAACAAGGAATACTAGTGAAAAACTTTTGAGCAGAAAGCAGAAGACCATACCAGTTATTAGTCCAAAAACTATGATAACCAACAGATGGTAAGGAGGCATAAGCCACATATAGAAAACATCATCCAAGATCCAGAAATCCAGATGAGAGCAGCTACATAACTCGAGCAGCTAGATGGCTCCATGGATAGAACATTGGTTCTAGAGTCAAGAAGACCTGAGTTCAAATCTAACCTCAGCCACTTATTAGTTATGTGACCCTAGCCAAGCCACATAACCTCTGTATGCTTTAATCCACTGGAGAAGTAAATGGCAAATCTACAATATCTTTGCCAAGAATACCCCGTAGATGGAATGCTTTATACTGTGGTCCATGGGGTCACAAAGAGTGAGACACAACTGAAGAACAAGTTTAAGAGTATTGCAAAAGGGCAAAATTGGCAGGTGTGATCAAGTTTTGAGGAAGCATTCAAAATTCAGTTGGGCTCATCCAAAAGGGAATCCTTTTATCTCAGTTTCTTGAATATTTCTCTCAGTTTCTTGAACTTTCAGTAGATAAACATTTCTAAGCACCTACAATGTGCTGCCATTCTTTTAAGTATCAGCATTTGGGATAATATAATACCGCCTACCTCATTCTTTTGCCTTAGCTTCAGCTGTTTCCAGTTTTTCTTTTTTGTTTTATTGAAGCTCTTTTTAATATATAACTGGCACTCTCCAGTAAGTCCCTACCCATTTCCATTGAGCACTTTCTTATTACAAAGTCAAATTAAGCAAAAGAAGCCAACCCACATTGGTCATTTCAGACAATCGATGACTCATTCTGAACCATTTAGGGAGAGAAAAGGGCACATCTTAGCATCATCTTCTGAAGTCATAATTGATTGGTTATTGTTTCTGGTCATTATGCAAATAGCTTGTTCTGTTCACTTTATTCTACCTCAGTTCATACATGTATTACCAAGTTTCTCTGAATTTTTCATCTAATAATAATTGCACATCACTTTAAAGACTTGCAAAGCACTTTACAAATACTATGTGATTTAATCCTCACACAATCCTAAGAGGTAGAAACCATAATTATCCCCATCTTAAAGTTGAGGAATCAGGAAGACAGTGATTAAGTGACTTGGCCAAGGGCACACAATCACCAAATATCTCTAGCCAGGTTTAAACTCAGGTCCCTCCAACACTGGGTGGGTTCTATTCAACATGGGACCTAGCTGCCTAGCACCTCTTGGCAGTTCTCCAATATCACTGTGTTTCCATGAGTAAAATGAATCCAACAAGACTAATTCGAGGTGACGTAGCTAGACTCCTCCAAGATACATAGAGGAGATGGGTAGCTACAGTAGGACTCTCTGCACCCAATGGCTTCTGCAAAGCTGGCTATTTACTCAAAGGGAAAATGGAAGGAGGCAGGATCACAGCAAGAGTAGAGCAGAGAGGCAGATCAGGTATTGGACCTGATCCAAAGAATGGGCCCAGAATAGATCTATGGTCATAAGTGAGATGGGAAGTTTTCCCAATCCAAGGTAGAAACCGAGGGAACCAAAGGTGACAATTCTACCAATGGAAGTGGACCAATTGGAAATAGTAGAGTGATTTAGAATAGAGGTCTCCCATAGTTCAATTGTAATGCACTAACAGGAATGGACAATCGAAATAAAAGAGTAAAGAGCTAACAGCTAAAATTGGATGGGAAAAAAGTTCTGGAGCTAGCAAATATTTCTTGAAAAATCAAGAGAGGTGGAAAGAAATGGGAGATTTTGTAAACCTGTGGATGTTGCAAGGCTAAAAAAGAAGTTTGAAATCTCAGAGGAAAGCAATCTGGAAAAAAATGAGTGAAAATTCACACTGTAGTTAAAAGCCAACATTTGAGTTGCAAGCACAGACAAAGGATCCCAGAATGTTATTACTGAGAGCATCTTGCCAAACCCTCTCATTTGACAGATGAAGACATTTGCTCGAGGTAACACAGTGAAGAAATGTGTTGAGTTTCAAATCCACGTCTTTTTTTCTCCAGATCAACATTCTTTTTGCTAAATTCTAATTCCCCAAGTGCTAGATTGTCCTAAGCTCTTGCCTAGCCCTGCCCCTGACTGGCTAGATGTCCTATAGCATGACCACATTCATCTCTCCCTGCTTAGAAATTGCCATCTCAAAACTCTAAGGTGTAACACTCATAAAAACATGACTAAAAATAGTGCCATTCCTCCCAATGTCCTAGAGACCTTTGCTAAAATTGCAGACTAAAATTAGAGAAAGAGAGAGTTGAAAGAATATTAGTATTATTTTATCTATTCCCCTTGGCCCTGTTAAAAAAAAAAAAAACATTCAGACTATGGACCACAATTAAAGACCAACTAACATAAATTTAAGGATCTCCAAGGAAGAAGAGTCCAGTTTCCCCTGGAAAACTGTTCTTCTGTTTCCAATGTCCAAGTTGTCTTACTCAATTCCAACAATCTAAAGCTTTCTTGTACATGATTAACTTCTTTATATCTACCCCTCCATGAAACTTTCAGAAGCCACATGTCCACTGCAGCCAAAGCATATGACTTCCAAGTTCAGTTCAGTGAGGCTTTCATGCCAGTGGATAGATAGAGTGCTGCATTTGGAGTCAGAAATCATAGGGTTAAATTCAGACTCTTCTAATTACTGCTTAGGTGACTTTGATCAAGTCATCTAACCTGTCTCTGCCTCAGTTCTGCAATGATAAAATTACATGGTTGAATATTATATCATAAAAGTTGTCCCTTCCAGCTCTGTAGCTCTGATTTTATGTTGAGATATAATAATAATAGTGAGAGTAATAATTCTATTTATTAGGATATTCTCTGGAGTCAGGAGACAGGACAGGCAAGTTGGATCCCCAGAAGGTAGCTGCTATGTCTTCTCTCAGGATTCCAGAGGTAGACCTGAGGAAGTTGGGTTGTGTCTTTCTAATCCATGAGCCCCCACGAATGCTTCCCTTCATATTTATAGTCGATATCAATTAATCAACCAGACTTGATGAGCTTCTAGAAAAGTTTGTCTACTAAGGTGATATAGTAATAATAATAATAATAATGTTAGCCTTCATATTACTCCTTAAGATTTGCAAAGCACTTAATAAATATTTTCTCATCTTATCCTTACAACTCTGGGAAGTAGGTGCTATTATTATACTCATTTTATAGACAAGGGAACTGGAACAAAAATTAAGTGACTTACCATGGGTCACACGACTAATGAATATCTCAATTAGATTTAAATTCAGGGCTTCCTGACTCCAACTCAAGCTATCAATCCACTGCAGTTGGTACAAAACTTTCCCCTCTAACAATCTATGACATTTTCTCCTACCAGTACATATAGAATCCAAAAGGAAAGTGGGCTCCACCTTTAAGTACTCGTGGCAAAGGTAGTAACTCGAAGCTCTCAGATGTCCTTTTGCTGGAGTTTTCAATATTTCTCATGAACTCTTTTGAGTCTTGGAGACCTTTTCTTTAGTGTATCTAATTTGTCCTTAGTTCCTGATGCAGACAGTTGTTCTGGGAACTAGGAGACTAGGACACCAGGGAACAAATCCAAATATCCCAACATTCATGATGTATTTCCCCAGCCAAAGTGGGAGAGGGGGAAGAAAACTGAGATGGGAGAGGAGTGAGGCTGGAGTCTTCTCCTTTCCTCCAAGTAACTCTTCAGGAACTTGACAGAGGCTCCCACCTCTAAGCAGACAAACCCTTGAATGCCCAATTTGAAACTAGCTCATTGGTTGAGCCAATCCCAGTAGACTTCCTATTATACCAAGGTGAATTGCCTTTGATTGATTCCAGACTTTATTTACACTGATCGATTGATTCAGATTAAGATATATTCTCACAGATACATGTGGAGTATTGATTCAACTGACCCAGCCCCCCACACACACACTCCTACCTTTACTATGAAATTGCTGTCCTGATTTTTGATAAGCATTAGAAAGACTTTGTTAAATCCTAATAGAATTCACATCTCCTAGAGAAAGAAGATAATAGAAAAAAGAATTCCTATTTTCAGGTAGGAAACTCAGGCGAGAAGTAAGAAAATGTCTTCTAACTAAACGAGCATTTATTAAGCACCTACCATATGCAAGGCTCTGGTGCTGAGCACTAAGGAAAAATAGCAAAATGAAAGATAATTCCTACCTTCACTAAACTTGTGTTTTCCAAAAGGGGGAGGAGGGAAGAAGACAGCATGGGAAAATAAATGAGGTAATTTGAGGAATGACATAGACCTAGCAATTGGGATATCTATAAAGGCATCTTAGAGGAGGTGAGCCTTAAAAGAAGTTTAGGGTTCTAAAGGTGTGAGGAGGTCTCTAATAAATAGAATACTAAGTTCTGAGAACAAGCATTGGCAAGAAAATAGAATGTATGAATAAGAGCAATGTGAAATAAGACTTAAAAAGGGTCTTGAAGGCCAAGCCAAGGAGCTGATAGTTTGTCTTTGAGGCAATAGGGAGCTATTTAAAATTCTTGAGCAGGGGTCTCAAGAATTTGTAACGTGCTCTCCTGGCAGTTACAATTACTAGTCTGTCCTAGGCCCAACAGAGTACCTTTGACCACTGTCCTTTGCAGTGTCAACTCTACCCGGCTCGCCTCCTCTGAGGCCTTCAAAGGTCTCTGGCCACAATCTCTTGAATCTATAGTTTAATAACCGGTAGCACACTCAAGAACAGCCACGTGTAATCTTAAAAGCCTTTATTATACCTACTCACATAATGCCCTGACTGATGCCCTGACTTGTTGGTTCCCAAGTGAACACCTGGTCAGAAGACCCACGTGTTCACTACCAAAATCCTTACCTCTTTTGGCTACCCATCTTGGCTTGGCCACCTAGGCTAGGAAGCCAGGGTGAAGAGCGCCAGGTTAAAGAGACCTGACCCCTTCTATAGGAGGACTGTTTTCTCATATTGACTCTTTGTGTACTGAAATGCTCATGTTTGATGATGTTTAGTTAGTTAATAATAGCAAAGAAAAAAATTAAGATTACTTTGGCAGCTGTGTGGAGGATTGTTTGGAGAAGGAACAGACTGGAAAGAGGGAGTGTCCAGTTTGGAGGCTGATGCAATAGCCAAGCTGATGGGTGAACTAAGGGGACAAATAAGAGATATTGTAGAAATCAAATTCACCAGACTTGAGTTTTAAGAGGCAAGAGAGAGAAAACTGGAAGAAAACTCCAAGACTGCAAGATGGGATGATAAGGGGAATAGGGTTTCCAGGAGGCCATAATGAGCTCCTTTGGGGCATGTTGACTTGAGTATAAATACTCTGCATCATATCAATTAGAAAGCCAATCTGGTTCACCATTTTACCTTCCCACCCTCAGTGATCCCTTTCTGGCCACACAGTGCTAAATGGAATAAAAAAATAAAATCTAATTGCTCTTGTAACTCATCAGGAATACATGTTCTTTTTAAAAAGCCCATTGGGCCAATCACCTCATTACCATCCTTTCTCTATTCCTCCATTACACCGTCCTGGATGGGCCTGCTTTGGAAATTTGAAACCAAAGTCATAAAAAAGAAAAAAATTCACCAGCCAAACAAAAGCCCTGTGGTTATCTGCAGCAGGCAGGGCTTCCTGTGGGGAAGGGACTCCCTAGGAAGAGGGGGACCCACCCAACCCAGGGTCAGGTGGGCCTCCTCCCTCCTAGACCCCGTTGGAAAAGCTGCCTGATTGAGGCACCCACCCATGCTCTGTGCCTGTGGAGGATGCCCACCATTGTTTACTCAAACACACCTCTTTTTGGAACTGGATCTTTGTCCTGGATTTCTTCCAAGGGCTCTGGGGCCCACCGAGTGATGGATCTTTGGTTCAGTTTTGAGTGTTGTGCCTGAGGGACTCTCTTTTAACTCCAGAGTCAAGTTTCCAACGGAAGAGAAATTAGTTAAAGGTGTTTTGAATTTGAGTATTAAGGCACCAGACCCTGAGAGAATATTGGGTATCTTTTTCTCTCTTTCTTCTTCCTCCTCCCCACTCTCCCCACCAGCCTTCTTTCCCCAGTCACTGAAATAATAAAAAGAACAACAGCTAGTATTTATATAACTATTTAGCTGAAATCACCACAATAATGACTGCTCACATTTACATAATATTTCCAGCTTTGCAAGAATATTTTCTTCCCAGCTCCAAAAGTAAATAGTGTATTATTATCTTCATTTTCAGAAGAGAAAACTAGATGGGATTATGTGCCTGGCACCTTTTAGGCACTTAATAATGCTTGTTGGCTGACTGTAAAAAGCCTTCATAGAATTCCAGAATCTCAAGCTTGGAAAAGGAGGATCCTTACATGTCGATGTGAGGAGCTGATATAATATCCTAGAGGCAATAGAGAGACATTGAAGATAATTGAGTGAGGGAGTAACCTACCATTAGTATAAGAAGATTATTTTAGTTCTTTAAATGTTGAGATTTTTTTTGTGTTTGCTGATATCTAAGTTCCTAATTTTTAAAAACTGTTATTCTTAGAGGCTTTCTGGTCTGTTCTAATAAATTGTAAGTCCCTCGAGAGCAAGGGCTGTTACATTTATGTCTTTATATTCCCTATGTCTAGCACAGTATCTAGCACATAATAGGTAGTTCATAATACTCACTGATTGATAACAAACAAGAATACGGCTGGTTTCTGTGAGCTCCTCACTGCTATATTACTGAGCTTCAAAGGGGACTGCACTGGGAAAGCACAGAATGCTGGAACTGGGGGGTTGGAAGCACCTCAGAAACATCAGATTCAGCTTGAGCCCCGAACAAGAATTCACTTTATAACAGCCACAAGTGGTCATCCATTTTCTGCTTGCAGACCTTATATGCATACATTGCATGCACAAACATCACAATACATTGTTCATGTACACCATGTACACACATGCACACATACATCATGCATGTGTATATGCACACCATATGTGCAATGCATTGCACACACATATACATTCATGTGTTGCTTTGATGCATGCACATATGCACACATTACATTGTGTGCATTGTGCATATGCACATGAGCATACATATGTACACAATGCACACATATTGTGTTTGCATACATATGCACACATCACACACATTGTGCATGCACACCATGTACACACATGTACTCATGCACACACAACATACACACAATGCTATGTACACGGTACACATGCATGCATGCTGCACACATGCATGCACTGCATGTTTGCCTGCAATGCATGCATATATGCACACCTTGAGTACACACACATCACACATGCATTGGGCATGCATGCCATGTGCACACACACACACTTAGGGCCCAATTTTCTTCCTCTGAAGCAATAACAAAAACAGCTCCGTTTCCCCAGCATTTTAAGGTCTGTAAAGCTCTGCAAATTATAGCTCACAAAGCCACGCCTCGGGCCCTTCCGGCTCTCAGTCCTCTGTTTCCACAGAACTGGCCCTGTTTGAACTCTCATCTGAGGCTTTCCCAGGCATTCCCTCAGTTTCCTTTCTTTATGGAGAATTCTTGGTTTGAGGCAGGTTGCGCGCTCCCTCACTGGACTCAGCAGCTCCAGGTGGTACAGTGGGTGGAGTACCAGGCCTGGAATCAAAAAGTCCTGTGTGCAAATCCAGCCCCAGTCACACACAAGTTGTGCAGACAAGTCCCTTAACCTCTGTGCCCCCATCTCCTTCTATGAAAATGGGAATGATAATAGAGCCCAGCTCCCAAGGGGGCTGTGAGGACAAATAAGGGTGTTATGAGCCAGAACTCTGAACTTGAAACAAGGATGCTTACAAGGTACTAACTAAGTGGAATTGAGGAGACAATGGTTATCTACTTTAGCATGGTGCTTAATAATTCTCTAGTTTAGTATGATTGATTTAATCTTACAACAAATAATGGTTTCCTAGAGATATAATGATTGGTTTATACTCAGTGTAGAGCATATAAGCTAGGATCCTCAGCTAGATTCAGATTCAGAGAGAGGCAGAGAAGACAGGTGGGAGCTCAAGCTCTCAGAACCAAAGAGAGAGATTCATTCCATCTTCCATCAGGCTCCTGGTGGCAGGCTCTCCTCCTACATTTTCTCTACTGAAACCAAGACTCTGAAAGGCCTCCAAGAAAGCTGCCCAGCATCGGGCAAGGACAAAATAAAGGATTTGGACTTTGACCCCTGGCTATTCTTGTGGTGATTACTCAGACTAAAACGAAGGCTGCTTCCAGAGACCCTAAGAAACCAAACCAGAGAACATTACATTAGAGAACTATTAAGCCCCATACTAAACTATATAACCATTGTCTCATCAATTTCATTTAGTACCTTGTAAGCATCCTTGTTTCAAGTTCAGAGTTCTGGCCCATAACATCTCCCGCTTTCTTTTGTTTTAGAACATAGGGCGGTCACACTCTCCCTGACTTCTCAAGGAGGTGAGAACCCCCAAAAAAGAAGGTGATCCCCTGAATTCTCAAAAAAGGGTGAAAACACCAAAAAAGAGGTGATCACCCCCTCCTTGATGTCACAGAAAGGGAGAGGAAAACCAAAGGAAGATGGGGAATCAAACCAAATTAGCGGGTTTCTGATGGGTCTCACTTGAAACAGACATAAATCCATCAATATGGGAGGTATTGCACATAATTACATAAATTATATAAGCACATAATAACACAGTGATGTGACAACATGAATCAACATGAAGAATTAAACCTGTCCATAAGTCCTAGAAACAGTCCAAAAGGAATCTATTGTCCATTACGTCATGTGTGGAGGGAATCCAATGACTCCTGCTGATTTTGAAGTCCTGTATCATGTCTTCTCATGTCTCAGAGAATCCAATGATTTCTGATGGTTTTCAAGTTCTGCAACAGTCATATCAACAATTTTTCATCTCAGGAAATCCAATGATTCCTGTTGGTTCTGAAGTTCTGTAAGTCTCATTACCAGCCATGCTCTTTCAGTGTCAGATTTTTTTTAGGTCTTCTGTGTTTCAGGGTTTTTCTCTTTTTTTCTGTCTCTCTCCAATAGACAAGGCAAATATGGCTCATTGGCACCCATCTGTTTCCTTCTCCCTCTGTAAAGATACAAGCAAACCCTTTCTCCCAATCAGTTAACCTATCTGGTCCCTTCTATTTACCACTTTTTAGATCTCTCCTCATTATCTGGCAATTACATTGGAGCTACTTGCACTGGACACTGCCCTTCTGTTGGGCTAAAAAGCCTATATTCTCTCCAGTTATAATCCCTTTCTGCTATCTGATTGCTTTTTGGCTGATTGATCATGTCATCCCTTTCTGCCATCTGATTGATTTTTGGCTGACTGATCACATCAGAGTTCTGAACTTCTAAAGACTCTCTGGGTGTAACCTCAGCTACCATCATTCCCCACCTGCTTTTTGTTTGATGTCTTGGAGCTGGGCCCCATCTCTTTTTTCCCTGAGTTGATACACAGTCTGAGGCCTAGTGGAAACCTCAGTTGCATTTTGGACATAGAGTTTTGGGTCTTATTTTCTCACCCTGTCCTCTCACTCTATCTCTTTGCCTACATTGAGCTTTCAGGTGTCCTATTTTTCCACATTGAAAGGAGGCTCTTGTCAGCCCCACGTTGAGTGCCAAAATGTAATGTTCTTATTTCGGTTTCCTTGGGGGTCTCTGGGGGCACCCTTCTTTTCAGTTCAGTAATCACCATAAGAGTAACCAGGAATTAAAATCCAAATCCTTTATTGTCTCTTTCAAAATCCTGTCTCCTTTCCTAGGGCCCAGTTAGTTTTCTTAAAGGCCTTCTGGAATCTTGGTTTCAGTGGAGAAAATGAAGGAGGAGAGCCTGTCAGGGGTGAATCTGTCTGAGCCCAAGGGCTTGTGCTTCAGCCTCCAGTCGGCTTGTCTTCCCTAGCTCTCTCTCCAAGCCTTTCAGTCCCCCAGGAGCCTAACTGACAATCGAATGAATCTCTCTCCTTGGTTCTGAGAGCTTAAGCTCCTGCCTCCAGTTCTCTTGTCTTCTCTGCCTCTCAATCTATATAGCTGAGGCTTCTAGCTTATATGCTCTACACTAAGTAAAAACCAATCATTATATCACTAGGAAATCATTATTTGTTGGAAGATTAAATCAATCATACTGAACTTAGAGAACTATTAAGCAACCTGGCAGGGCTTAGTGAGCTCCAAAAGAGATGATGGGTGTAAATCATCACCCACATTTGGCAAGCGTTCCATGTGAGAGAGCTGTCTTCAGCATAGTTACCATGTAGGCTCCTAGCACCTCCCAAACCACCTAGTCCAACCCCCTCATCCTGCAGATGAGGAAATCAGCTCAGAAAATGTCACGCAGACCCCGCAATATCACAGCTGGGAAGGCAACATCCCTTCCTTGGCGCTGTGCTGGGCACCCCACAAATGAGAGCCTTCTACCTCTTGCCACCTGCTGGATAGTTCCTACTTTCTACTGCAGTGAATTCCTAACCCTTGCCTCTCCTGTTCTCCTGTATCAATTCTGAGAGACAAGGCAAATGGCAAAGGAGGAGAAAGGAGAAAAACGTTTCAGCAAATCCCAGATTCCTTTTGCAGAGGCAGCTTCAGCCATTTCCAAGGGCAGCTTAGCCTCAGTCTCATGCAGGGGCTGTAGCATAGAGTAGTGACCAGCCTAGAGCACAGGGACCTCAGATGAAGGGTTTGTATGTTGCTTATGTTCTTTTTTTATTAAATTTTAAATTTTTAAATTTTAATTAAATTAAATTTTAAAAATTTAATTAAAATGTTTACTCTCAAAACCTATGCATAATTGGACCTTGTTGTTTAAGATACTTTAATACCTATACTTTAATATAATTTACTTCTTTTTTTATTTTATGTATTTAAAAACATTATTTGGAAGAGGGATCTTGGGCTTCACCAGACTAACAAAAGGGTCCAAACATGGAAACAAAAAATTTAAGCTGATCTAGAACTAGAAGCCATCCTGTCCACTTCCTTGTACAGATGAGGAAATCGAGATCAGGAAGATCAAGTGATATGCCAAGGTTCCACTGGTAATTAGTGACCCAGCTTGGTCATACAACCGTAGAGCTGGAAAGGACCTTCAAGGTCATCTAGGTCAATCCCTGAATCTCACAGATGAGGAGACACCGGGAGGCCAGGACTTGGCCATGTCACACAGGCAGTGAGCAGCAGCGGAAGGATATGAATCCAGTTCCTCTGTCTCCAGAGCCGTGCTCTCTCCAGAGGATCAGGTGCTAAATTAAAAGAGAAAATACTTTTCTCACAAAAGATGCTCTCAGGGGGAAGGGGCTATTGAAATAACCTGTTATCCTAAAGCCTCATCTCTCCCTCCCCCCTCTCTCTCTCTCTCTCTCTCTCTCTCTCTCTCTCTCTCTCTCTCTCTCTCTCTCTCTCTCTCTCTCTCTCTCTCTCTCTCTCTCTCTCTCTCTCTTTCTCTCTCTCGCTCTCGCTCTCTCTCTCGCTCTCTCGCTCTCTCTCACTTTCACTCTTTCTCTCTCTCTCTTGTTTTCTCTCTCACTTTCACTTTCTTTCTCGCTCTCTCGCTCTCTCTCTCTCTCTCTCTCTCTCTCTTCTCTCTCTCTCTCTCTCTCTCTCTCTTCTCTCTCTCTCTCTCTCTCTCTCTTTCTCTCTCTCGCTCTCGCTCTCTCTCTCGCTCTCTCGCTCTCTCTCACTTTCACTCTTTCTCTCTCTCTTGTTTTCTCTCTCACTTTCTCTCTCTCTCACTTTCTTTCTCGCTCTCTCGCTCTCTCTCTCTCTCTCTCTCTCTCTCTCTCTCTCTCTCTCGCTCTGTCTGTCTCTATTACTCTCTTGCTCTTTCTCTCTTGCTTTCTCTCTCAATCACTTTCTCTCTAGCTCTTGCACACTCCCTCACTTACTCTGCACGCTCCCTTGCTCCCTTGCTCTCTTGCTCTCTCTCTTGTTCTCTCTCTCACTTTCACTCTTTCTCTCTCTCTTGTTTTCTCTCTCACTTTCTCTCTCTCTCACTTTCTCTCTCGCTCTCTCGATCTGTCTGTCTGTCTCTCACTCTCTTGCTCTCTCTCTTGCTTTCTCTTTCAATCACTTTCTCTCACACTACCTCACTCGCTCTGTCTGGCACACTCCCTTGCTCACTCTCTCTCGTTCTCTCTTGTTCTCTCTTGCTCTTACTCTCTCTCTCTCTCTCTTTCTCTCTCTCTCTCTCTCTCTCTCTCTCTCTCTCTCTCTCTCTCTCTCTCTCTCTCTCTCTCTCCTCTCTCTCTCTCTCCTCTCTCTCTCTCTCTCTCTCTCTCTCTCCTCTCTGTCTCTCTATCACTTTCTGTCTCTGTCTCTGGCTCTTTCTCTCTCTGTCTCTCTCACTCTCTAGCTCTCTCTCTCCCGCTTTCTCTTTCATTCTCTCCCACTTGCTCTTGGTCTGTCTCTCTCACTCTCTCTCTCTCTCTCAATTGAACAATTGAGGTTAAGTGACTTTCCCAGGGTCACATTTAGGAAGTGTTAAATATCTGAGGGCCAGATTTGAACTCAGGTCCTCCTGACTTCAAGGCTATATATATATATGTATGTATGTATGTATGTATGTATGTATGTATGTATTTTTTTAAGGAAGGTGGTGAAGCTCCCTTCCAGATTCAAGCCTATAATTCAGCTTTTTTATTTGTAAAATGGGAGGGCTCACAGGCATTTACCACAAAGATTTTCTCTAATTTCTAAGACTTCCTCTCTCTTCCCCATCCTCCAAGCCAGCATTAGAAAGAGCAAATACCCAACAGAAAAGATGGAAGTGCTGTTTAAGAAGCAGCAGGCCACATCTGCAGATAATTAACTCTAGGATTCATTACCAATTAGGTCTATCAATCTCTGCTTACTTTGGCTCCTGGAAGGATGATTTCACTAGGGCTTTATGGAGAGTCAGATGAGACATTAGTGAGAAATTCAAGCTTGAAAAGGAATACTAACCATCCAAAAGAGGTCAGGATTTCTCAATTGCCCAGGGCAGCAAAAACAGGCTGAACCTTCTGGGTCCTGGGCACCCTGTAGAACGGAATGCCAGCAGGTTAAGGAGCAGCAAAGAAATGGGGACTTCCTTGGCAAAGGAGAGGTGGGGATGGTGAGACTGGGCCAAGGGGCAGAGCTGGCAGCTAGCGGCCCTTTCATTCATGTTGGGGATCCTCATAAAGCCATCCTAACTCAATGCAAGAGGTAGAAAATGAACATTTACTGAGTTGTGTGTGTGTGTATTTGTTTTTTCCAATCGGATCGTGGCTCTGAGATGAAAGGAGCAACATCCGATACCATCTGTGTCTTTCCCTTCAGGTATGCTTATTTACTTTGGATATGGCATATGGAACAGCACGCTAGAAATCAGTGCCAGGGAAGAGGCCTTGCACCAGAGCACCTACCAGCGCTACGACGTGGACGACCCCTTCTCCGTGGAGGATGGTTTCTCCTACGGCCCAGAGATCGAGGGCCAGCAGGACTGGGCAGGCGCAGCAGCTGAAGACAAAGGCTTCTATTACCAGCAGATGTCAGAGGCAAAGGAAAACAGCCGGACAAGTAGCAAACCGAAAAGCAAAGGCAAACACAAACAGAACTCGGAGGCTCTGATTGCAAATGATGAGTTAGATTACTCACCAGAGTAGGATTGAATAAATAAAGGGTGGAAGAGATGATTATGGGCAAGATAACCTGGGGGTTAGGAGGTAAAGGCTTTCTCGGCTCTCATTTTGCAATCGTCCCATAAGTCAGTCCCTCAAATCATAGCCTGTACCTTGCTATTTCCCTCTTCAAGATGATTCTGTAAAAAAGGTTTAACCTGAACCCTATAATTGACCCTCTTCTTCCATCCTCCCCTTCCCTCCCAACTAGTGCAAAACCAAACCCAATAAGTCTGCCGGAGAATCTCTCTTCATCATAACTGTCAAAAGTGATCTGAATGACAGTTTCTGACCCTTTTACTTTAGCGGTTGGCTCAGAGGTTCTTTAGGGCCCTGTTGAGACACTAAGAAGCATAGAACAAGCTCCCTGGGCAGCCCAATGCTTCCATCCCAATGAGAGAGGTGCCAAAGCTGGTGGGTGAATGACAAGTCACCGGATTCGGCCCATCCTCTGAATCAGGGAGGGCACAGTCCTTTCAGCTAAGAGTCCCTCGCCACAGCTGAACCGGTGCAAACAAGTTAGCTGTCATTTTCTCAGCAAGGAATAGTGTGTCCTGAAAGCTCACGAATTGAATTCTTGGACAAGCTAGGTGCCTCTTTGTGTTTACTAAGGGACTTCACCCACATGCACCAATGGACCAATCAAAGATCAATGAATCCAAACACATCCCCCGATGGCCCAAGTCTGCAGTGACGGAGCCATGTAAAATAAGTGACATGGTACCATAAGTTTTCAATGGGCTTCAGGGCAAAAAAAATCCAAAGAGCATGGGCAGAAATCACGTGAGCCACTTCCTTTGCAGTCTGCGGCATTCCTTGCTGCTATGAATTTGAAATCCATGGAAGCCTTTGCTTTCAGAATAAGCTCAAGATATCTGCCCAAAACAAAGATTTTAAAGAAAAGGCAAAGACAGTTTCAATCTCACAGGACTCGGTGAAAAATTAAACCAAATTTGTATCATCATTGGATAAAGGTCTTAACAAATAGATACCCAACTTGTAAGATCTCCCAGAAAAATCTTTTCCATTTTAAAAAATAACAAATTGTGCAGTATTTGGGTATATCTAAGCATTTGACTAGTGGGTGCTATTCTGAAAAATGCTGACATATGGCTAGTCGGATAATAGCATTACACAAGCCTCCATCCCACCTCAGAACCAGCTGATCTATGGGGTACACACCTACAGACCAGTGCTCTCTTCCAGTACATTTCCCCAAACTGAAGCCCTGGGGAGGGGAAAGCTCTCACCAGATACTAGATCTGGGCTTTACAAAATAAAAATCAAATTTCCCCACACACACTCCTATTCCAAACAAAGTAGTCTTGGAATTTTAAAATCAACACATAACTAATTGGGAATTCTCTCCTTAGGTTATGGGCTGCCTCTCCCTCAGGCTTCACTGTTCCTTGCATGCGAGTTCAAACAAAACTGTTTCACATATTGCTTTCAGCTAAAATCTTTGTAAGACTGATCCCAGAAAAGGGGAAGGGGAGTTTTTTCTTCATCCTGCCGGTTTCCTGACTCCATTGAGCAACAATATGCCCTGGTCCCTCCCCTTCAAAACACCTGGGCTTTGTGTTCTCAGCCTCCAAGTTTGCTTTGGGATGATGGTGCAGAGACAGCTACCCTGGACAGGGACAGGGGGAGCAGAGCCAGGGTTATCTCGAATAGAAAGGCCAGAGCATCCCATCTCAGCTGATCATCACTATAGCCAAAACATGGACTTAACAGGTAGAGCAACCCTTCAAAATACAAGAAAGCGCCACAGTGCATGAGTAGCTATAATGCTCCCTGAACTTATAACTACTCCTTTAAAGCAAAAATCCTTTGTGATTCTTGTTTTGAAACTTTGGTTGCCTGTTGGTTTAGGATGCTGACCTCCAATCAACAATATTGTTTTTCTCTCATCTGAACTCCTTACCCTTAGGAGACAGTACCTGACCTGAAAGGAAGAGGAATTTGAAAAAGCAGATGGGTAATGAAATTCATGTTTTTTATGTTTATTTTGCACACTGGAAAGAGATAAACATTGGTAAACTTTATGAGGAGGGAGGAGAAGGTGATGGATTTATTTTAAGACTCATCAACCTTCTCTTGTTTGAATAAGTCCAATTCCATTTTAGATCAGCTCAGAATCTGGAAGGAAAAGTAATTATGAATTAGCATCATAGCAGGAGAAAAATGGTGGGGAAGAATAGCAAAAATCGTAATGTAGAAAGTAGAGGTTGGCAGAGGTTTGGTAGATGGTTCTGTCACTAGTAGTATTCCACAGTTCCATTCAACAAGCATTTGTTAATCACCTACTATGTGCAAGGCACTGTTGATACATGCTAGGGTTACAATACAAAATAAAAAGTAGCCATTTCCTCAAGGATCAGGTATTCAGCAAGAAAATCATTGAAGTAGAAACTTAGAGGACACAAAGTCCAATCCTTTCATTTTATAGATGAAAGAACTGAGGCTCTCAGAGACATTCCTATTATCATAGGATAATAGACATAAAGCTGGAAGGGGCTTGAGAAGCCATCTAGTCTAACTCTAGTCTAACTCACTCTACAGATGAGGAAGTGAGGCTCAGAGGTATTCCTAAATTGTGAGAAGCCATCTAGTCTAACTCACTTATTCTACAAATGAGGAACTGAGGCTCAGAGATATTCCTAAATTGTTGGATAATAGATATAGAGCTGGAAGGGACCTGAGAGGCTATTTAGTCTGACCTACTCGTTTTATAGAAGAAACTGAAACCCAGGGAGGCTGTGATTTTTCCAAAGTCACAAAAGTAATAAACTTCAGGTTCAGAATTTGAATGCAGATCCTCCAATTCCCAGTGGATCATTGAAATTCCCTGATAATCCTCAAATCTCATTTTATTCCATCATTCCATGAAATATTTTACTGAACTCAATTCATAGTTCAGTAAATATTTATTAAGTACATACTATATGTACTTAGCAGTACATATAAGTACTATATGGCACTAGAGTGACAAGGATGAAAAGATCTGTCCTCCAGAAGCTTAGTGAAATAATTAGGAGATAGAAAGTCTCTGGATCCGTGGTCCTTCATTAACCCTGTGACTGACTGGCTTGGATTCCATTTCCTGAAGTGTTTCCTTGCCAGTTGTATCCCTCTGGAGACTCTGTTGGTAGTGCCATAACAGCTGACTGTCAAAAGGTAGAAAGAAAGGAAGATGTCAGTGGCTCACATAACCCTTCAGTTAGGTATTCTACTCCTGACTTACTCAGCATTGTATGAGAATTCCCCTTTTCTAACAACTGAACTGGTTTTTGGTTTTTTGTGGCTGTTGTTTTTTAATCAGACCAGTCTATTTACTATGCTTAAAGTAGAATTCAATGATCTAAAGGAGCTCTAGCATCATTTGTATCCCATTTCCTAAATGTGCTGACTCAAATAGTCCGCTTCCATTCAATACACCAAGAGGGACCAAAACCATAAAATTCATGGGATACAAATTTGAAATTAAATATTTGATCAAAAGCATTGAGAGAAATCAATGAACACATCTGTACTTTTTAGAGCTTCTGTTTAGGTATAAAAAAGAAACCAACAAATTTAGAATTTCTTACAACATACCAGTCATCCAAAATTGTGCTGGAAAAGAATGCTGAGAGAAATCTCATAACTGATACCATATCTGATAAGGGCAGAAAATGAATTTGACAACTTCTTTACACTAGACCTGGATGCTAGAAAAATTCTGTCTTCAGCTATGGTTTCCTGGCCTTTTTTTAACATGAGCTTTCATTATGTATGACCTGTTGATGTTTATAAATACATAATGAATCACAGAAAACCCTCAGGGTTCCCTAACAGAAGGAAGGGGTCAGAAATATGCCCTTTTTAAATAGTGCATGCTGATATTGCCATGTCCTACTTTTGGTGTCACCACAAATTAGCATGTCTAAAAGCATGAACTATTCAATTTTTCCATTTCATTAAGATATAAGCTCTCAGAGACATAGACTGGCTTCTTCATTTGTGTCTGATACACAGTGCTCACTTAAAAAAATGTTTGTTGATCGACTGACTGATTTATTGGGCACCCCAACAGAAATCATAAACAAAGGCATAGGTATATGACATATGTTATTCTTTTAATCCAAAAGAAACCTATAAGTCATAAGACTAAAGATAATCTTGTATTGTTATTTGGTCTATATGGCAAAAAAAATATTATTATTATTATAAGCAACTTTTTCCGATTGGGTCATTCTAAATTAATGAGAATCTAAGGGATAGGAATAGATTGGACCTGTAATCTCATTATTATATGGAATTGTTGAATAAAGAAATTCTCTCTGCCAAAGAATAATGGCTGAAACTTTTGGTCTTAGAGTTGCTTAAAGAACTAACAGGTTAAGTGACATAGCCAGTATGTGTCAGAAGTTATACTTGAACTAGCAGAGTCTGGAACCAGCTCTGTGCCCATTATACAACACTGCCTCTCATTCATGCCTATTTTCTAAATTAATAAAAAAAAATTATGGACGATTTCTTCCAGTGTCCATTTTAACTACCTAAAAGCTCCCTTAGCAGTTGTCACATGTGTTTCCAAATGCTGCTGAAGCTGCTTGATTGGCCAGATAAGGCTTATCTCTAATTAAGAAATCCATTGGTTTATGAAACCTCAAGGTGCTGAGATTGTTTCTACTGACTTTAGTACATTGTTTCTGTATAAACCAAATGGAAACTCCTACAGACACTATCCCCATGCTCTCCTAGAAATGTTGGACACAAGTGACATAATTCAGAACACATTTGGCTACATTTATGAGTCAGCTCCTTGCCTGTACTCCTTTCAGGGGTAAGTGTGATCTCCCAAGGTCTTGTAACCAATGTGGGTCAGAAGCAAGATTTTAACCTAGGTTTTTCTGGCCCTGAGTCCAACTTTCTTTCTCTAGTCAAATCAAGTTGAGTCAGTCAATCGAGTCAATAAGCATTTATTAAGTATCTATTGTGTGCCAGGTTTTGGGAATCCAAAGAAAAGCAAAAAAAAATCCATATTCTTAAAGATTTCACTGCCTGCTGAGGAAAAAAAACATGGAAACAACTGTATCAACAAGATATAGAAGGCAAGTTACCTCTAATGTTGTTACAATATTTTATTTCCTTTGAAAATTCATAAGAAAGGTTACTCACATTTTCCTTTCCTATATGAGGCACTGTATTTATTTATTTGTTTGTTTAGGTGAGGGAGTGATAGGGATTAGTGTAGATCATTCTCAAACTCCTTCCACAAACTGGTAACTCCCTTGGGGCTGTTGGGTTGAAGGCTTGCCTGGAGACACTGAGGGTCAGGCAGTTTGCCCAGGGTCACATAGCTAGTGTCTGTCAGATATGACTAGGCCTTCCTCACTCCAAAGGCGGCCCTCTGTCCATTTTGTCATGCTGCCTCTCGTTTTCTTAAAAAGAAAAAAGGTCTCCTCACTTTTCTTGGTCCTCCTGAGAAACCCAAGGAAGGTATCTTTGACTCTTTTGTTTTTTCCTCTAAAAAATAGGCCTCCTTTCTCTTCTTAGCTCTCAAGTTCCAGAAGATAAAAAAGTACTATCCTTATTCTTGCCTTAGTTTAGGGAAGTTTGTGGGGTTTGCCTGAAATTGACATCTATTCTGCTGTCAACTCACATGGTGTAGAAGCCATAAACAGTGTTCTAGATGGATGGAGAAAAGATGGCCTGGAAGTTCTCCCTCTAAGGAAATCATCCATGAATTCCATTACAGAGAAGTGAGACATTCTAGAGCTTATTTATGATCATTATAATCCCTCAAATGCAGGAATTCTGAAAAGTTTTTTGTGTCATAGACTCTTTAGCAATCTGATGAAGCCCGTGGATTTCTTCTGAGATCATGCTTATTGCCTAGATTCGCAACTGAATGAAATCTAAATCAGAGGTTAGTGAAAATAAAGCTATATTTCACCTATATTTCACCCATCCAAGTTCACAGACCTCCCCTGAAATCTATCCACCCCTTCTTTAGGGATGCGGGAGTCTCTGATCTTTGGAAAGGCCAAGGAAAGTGACAGAGCACTATTCAGAACTAGAAAATAACCCAATTGGAGGATCCTTCACCTCTCTGAACCCTTCCCCACCAGTTGTGTTCATGGGTACCATTTGCACGAGCAAGGATGTTGGCAGTGAACCTAAGAGTCATTTGATTTTCCCAGGAAGTATGATCTTTGCTGAATCCTTTTAATTTTAATGTACAGGTCAGGCACGAGTCCCCTTATGGTGGATCCTGGGAGCTGACTGTGCTCATGCCTCCCCTGACAAATAGCAAGGAAAAGCTAAATTGAGGAGGAATCCCAAGCTCCCATCTTCCAAAGCAAACACGCTCTTTGGTTGCTGATCATAAATACCTCAACTGTTTTTGCTTATGTAAGCAACTCCCTAAGGTTTGCAGAGGACATCCCTGGTCCTTATTCCACTTGGTCACAACTGTCTGATGATGAAATTCAACTTCTAGCTTTCTCACTGTGGAAAATATAAGAGAAAAATCACTGTTTGGTTCGTATTTGATGTTATAAATACAGCTTGTAAATTCTATTGACTTTTCGTTTTGTTTGGTCCTTGAGAAGTACAACTTACTTTCTGCAGATGGTATTTTCTGGTGTCCATTCTCTGATGTTTTGGTTATGAAATTGCTGTATTTGCTTTTAAAAGTGTTCCTTTTTGTGGTTTTCAATTCCCATTGGTGCACCATACAATGGGGTGTTGTTGTGTGTTATGAAGAAAGAAAAAAAAATATATGCAGATATATATTATGGAGTGGAATTTATGTTCCGATGACTGTAGTGTTAATATTATATTGACTTATTGAGAATCTGGGGAAATTCTAAACTTAACAAAATGTGTCTATTTTAATAAATATATAAAGCTTTATTGTGTGCCTTTACATTAAAAATGGGTTTATTAAAAGACTCAGGAAGAGAAGTGTCTTGCTATAAATTTCCAGAGCAATGTCAAACTTTTACACAGATATTTAAGCCAAACCAACAACAAAAATAGAGGAACTTTCCCAATCTGATTTTGCTAAGCTTAACCAATAACAAAACTCTGATCATTTTTTTTGATCCTCAAATGAAAATTAAGAAATGAAATCTGCCTTAAATGCAGAGGAAAACTGATTTGTTCCAGTAACAGAAGATAACATAACAGAGCTAGGTCTTCTGACTCCAAACCCAAAACTCTCTTCACTGCACCCTGCTGTTATGATTAAGGATAAGAATAGGAATCAATGGATAGTTAGACTGACAGGTGTCATTTCTACCAAGCAGAGCAACAAATTTAAAGAAGAAAATGTGAGGGTGAAAAAAATGAAGGCTATTTTCCCCATGAGTAGTGAATGAAAAGAACTCATTATCTAGAGAGAGCTAAGAATCACAATGGATAGAACCTAAACCAGGAGAGTTCAAATCTGGCCTCGGACAATTACTGTCTTGGTGACCTTTAGCAAGTCACTTAATCTCTATACCTCAGTTTCCTTTTTTGTAAAAGGACCATAAGAATGGCACCATCTCCCAAAGCCATTGTGAGAATCAAATGAGACAACACATACACAGCAATTTGCAAACCTCAAAGCATTATATAAATGTTATTACCTGCAAGAGGTGATCAGGCTGAAAATGTAATTAAGTTCATAAATATGATTAGCCACATTCTCAGGTAATCCACCATAATGAATTATTAAAGTTACAACCCAGGCAATCATTGGGCTTTCTTGACCTTTTCTTTATCTGCTAAAATAAGGGGACTCCTAAGGCAACGAGCTCTGAATCCACAGTCCCATGAAAACCACAACTGCAAAAAGTTTTGTAAACTGTCTAACCCAGATGAAAATGAAGAAACTCAGACTCAGAAAGATGAAGCCACGGGCCCCAGTCTCAGTTCCCCAGCTAGCTAGGGACCAGAAGCCAAATCTATCCAGTGCTCCTTGCACTGTGCTTTCTCTTGTCATTCCATGCTCTATTTCTGGGTCAGGTCATGCAAACTAGCCATTGGAGGACCTAAGATGAAAGGATTTCGAATCTATTTGGTATCTTAGAAAAGACTTAGTCCAAATTTCTCATTAGACAAATGAGGATATTTAATCTCAAAGAGTTTAAATGGTTTGCCCAACATAGATCAGTATGGAAGAGAGCCAGGATTTTGATCCAGATTTCCTGACTGTGAATCCAGTGTCCTTTCCACAACATTTCAGAAAGAGAAAGCTCCAGCCCACCAAGACCTCTGGATTTACAAGGAAAGCCCAGATGAACAACTTTGGGAATATTATAGAGGAGGACTCCTGTTCATACATGCATTGAACTAAAGGGCCTCTGCAGTTCCTTCCTATTTAGAGATTCTCTTTTTCTCAAGCTGATTGGCCCAATTTTTGACATGACTTTGCTAGCTTAGAGTTGGTCATGAATTTTTCTGTATATGACATTTTCCAGGTGATTTATCTGTATCTACATAATGCCCCATTATAACAGGAGCTGAGAACTGGCATTTGAAGAGTCTGTTTTCGAGCAGTTTTGACACATGAGAGATTGAAGCCTTCAGTACAATTCCAGCCAGAATACTCTGAAGCTTTACAGAAAGCAGAGACTTAATCTGCCTTATACATTCATCAGAGACTGCACGCAGAAATCAAACAAGATCTTTCCTCCCAGTTTGCACATTTATTTTAGGGTCAAACTCAATGATACCCTCATTCATGAAAACATGATCTTTAATCCAAGGAAACTGGCTACGTTTCAATGCCCACTAACTCATTGTCTCAATAACACTTATTAAGCAAAACAAGATAACTGTGGTATTGGTTGGGTGGCTGGTTGGTTATCTATCCTTCATTTTCAAAGAAGATATCTTGACTTGACCATGAATTGGATTTAAGTGAGGTGGGGCTGTGCAAAGTCATCAATGTCACTCTTTCCTCAGAGTTGTTAGAATCCAGTGGCAGGACAAAAGCCAAGGTGAATGGTGATTCAGTGAAATATAGTGAACAGAGCTGGCCCCAGGTCTTCCTAACCTGTGTTCACATCACATCTCTGAAACATAGTGACTTTCTGACTTTGGGCACGTCACTATCTCTCAGTGACCCAAAGCCACCCAAGAAGATCATCAATTATACAACTACATTGGGAAAGGGAATTTTCTCATAAGAAAGCTCCCCACGCTGATGGACCAGACACAAATTAGGAAGATAGGCTACTAGACACTGGGGGAAACATAAAAATCAGCAACCCACAGGGTCTGGCCTCAAGGAGATTAATATGATATGATATGATATGATATGATATGATATGATATGATATTATGTAATATATCATATCATATCATATCATGGGTAATATAACAGAGGGAAAAGTCACCTACAAAAATAATACAAGGCTGAATTCAAAAAGCACATTTAGAGACAATGGAATTTCAGAGGTGGAAAGGACTTCTGGGGCCATATTGGCCAATCCCAAAATGGAAAAAGAATCTTCTCCATAGCATCTCTATATGTAAGCCAGTCTTTGCTTAAAGAACTCAAGAGATCCTAATCACAATGATAAGAAGGAAAATATTGAAAAGCTTTAGAACATTGATGAATGTGATAACCAATCAAGATTTCAGAGGACTGATAGCGAAGCCCAAGTTCCTCCTCTCTACAGAGAGAGAGGGTAGACCATGGGTATAGAAGGAAGCAGAAAATGCCAGACCTGATCAATATATTGATTTGTTTCACCTGAATGTCACTTGTCATGAAAAAAAGGTTCTGTTGGTGATAGGCAATGGGCAGTCACAGTGACGTAAAAACAAAAGAACTATCCAAAAAAAATTACTAAAAAGCAAAAAATGTTAAAAAAAAAAAAAAAAAAAAAAAGAAAGAAAGAAAGAAAAAGACCTTGAATGACGAAAGCCTAGCTCCCTCCTGAAGCAATCCATTCCACTTTTAGACTGTTAGCACATTTTTCCTGACTACAAATCTAAATGCACTTCTTTGCAATTTTCATCCATGACTTCAAGATCTGCCCTCTGGGTCCAAGCAGAATGAGTCTATTCCCTCTTTAATATGACAGTCCTCTAAACAATTGAAAATAGCTCTCAAAGGAGCTTCTCCTGTTTTTTTTTTATTTTGTTCTGCAGGCTAAACCTTCTGACTATTCACCCTGTTTCACCCTATTTCATCCTAATAGGATGTATGTTCCTTAAGAACAGAAGCTATTGTCATTTTTGTCTCCATATGCCAATTGGCACATAGTAGGTGTTTAATAAATGCTTGATGGTTTTTTTCCAATGGGAAAGATATTAACAGAGCATGAACAGGTCCTATTGATTCTGTCTGCATTATCAGACTCTAAGCCAATCACCAACACCTTGCCCTGCACCATGGTAGCAACCTGACTCACAATCACGTTTGTGAGCACCCATAGAAATGCCCCCTTGTCTGAAACCTTATAAATGTAAGACGAGGCCATTTGGGGGAAATTTTATTTTATCTTTAACCCAGTCACAAAGCATAGCTAAGATCCACATATACCACACACCCATCACTCCCACATTAATTTGTCTTCACTCAGAGCAATTCAGTAGATTTTCTTTCTGCAACATTCTATGGGGCAAAGCATCTTAGCAACTTGTGTTGTCAAAGATTGGGTGGGAGGATTGAGGGCTGAGATAAAGTAACTGCAAAGTAATTGCCCATTTAGGGAAAGAGAGATTTCTGTGCCAGAAAATCTTTTCACAAACTGACTTCATAAATTCTTTCACACTGAGGAAAAAATAACTGATAAAAGGCATAACCCCTCGATATCGCCAACGGTTACGTCTTCCATTATTGTGGCCTAGCTGCTACCTTATGCAACACTGAGAAATAAGTAAAGTGTGTGTGTTTCAATACTTTATAACCCTGTTCTCAAAAGCTTCTTAGAATTAACCTCTCTGCCTTGTCCTCAAACACAAAATACACATACCTACACACACCTATACACTTTCTCATTCTTCCTCATTTTTTTTCCTGAGGCAATTGGGGTTAATGACTTGCCCAGGGTCACACAGCTAGGAAGTATTAAGTGTCTGAGATCAAATTTGAACTCAGGGCCTCCTGATTTATCCTTCCTCATTTTCAAAACCAACACTTAGGAAAAAACCTGATAAATTCAGAGTAAGGTGAAAACACCTGGCAAGTCCTACTCTCTTGCTGCTACTCTCTCAGATCCTTTTCTGAGGAATATTTGCATCCTCAGGAGACAAAGCCCTTAGCCAATAGGAAAATATTTGGAATAGTGTTAGTGAGCTGAGTTCAGGATATGTGGGGGAAGTGAGAGGGAACTCACTTAGTTAGTGTTGGAACTTTCCCAACACTAATAAAACCACATCTGCATAGGCAAGCAGATATTTGACCAATGTGAGTGGCCCATTCTGCCATGAACATGAGCCTAAAGAAGCCAGAGCTTACAGGAGAAAGATCTTTCTTTAAAATAAAATTTCAAAGGTACCATCAATTTGCTCAACAAACAAACCCAGCACCTACTAGGTATGTCTGGATAAGATACAGATAAAATCCAGTCTCTGAATCAAGAAAAACTTAAAATTTGGTAGAGATATCTTCTCAGTGTTTTGTTTATCTGTTTTGGTAAATCAATTTAGTATTTACTAAACATTTGGTATTGCCCAGGTCTTGTGCTAAATCCTGAGAATACAATTTAAAAGCAGAAACAGGCCCTTTCCTCAAGGGGCATACATTCTGATGAACCAGATAGACATACAGAGCAGCTTTGGAAAGGATCTCTTCCTTCCCTCCCTGCCCTGATGTTACTACCAGAAAAATAACTTGGTTTAGGGGGTGAACAATTCTCTTTACTTCCTTGGGGCATGATGATGCAAGAAAGGTGCATAAAGCCATCTGACTTGGGCACTTATCTCTGTTTCTTTCCCTCACCACTAATAACTCCTCTCTTCCTTCATATAACATTCAGAGGTTGAAGAGTGGGAAAGCAGCATAACACAATTGAAATCATGGACCTGAGTTCAAATCCCCCTGTGCGCCTATGTGACTCTAAACTTTCTGGACCTTGCTTTCCTCATCAATAAAATGAGGGGGCTGGATTCAAAGATCTTTAAAGTCTCTTCCAGCTCTAGAGCTATGGTGCCTAGGGGGGGGGGGGGAAGTGTTTTGAAGAGTTTTAAAACATTCTGAAGATTTCACATTTCCACTTTTTTTTTAAATTTTAAACAAGACTGGGCAATCAGGAATTTGGCTCAAGGCACACAGTTTAGAGAGTGTAGCTCTTGCACGTTTGGCAGTATAGAAATAGCAGGGCTCAGTATTTTGCTCACAAGAATAATTGGTTTAAAATGGTAAGTTCCCCAAAATCAGTCTAAGACAGTTTTTCTCCTAACCAATTCTTCCTTACTCTCCTTATGCAGCCTCCCCAGCAGGGACCTTGATTAAGGACATATCTCTTGCTCTCTGTCTCCCTCTGATCAGGTATTGTACCATCCCTCACTCCGCCACCCACTTGCTGTAGTGATATTTGTGATACTTGACGTAGACATTAAAAAAAAAATCCTACTCATGGTTCTGCCCAGAGTATGGAGAGGAGACTGGTCCTTCCCTCCACAAGCCTCCCCTCCCCCAATGCTTGGTACACAAAGCTCGCTCTCTAACATTCTGTATGATATTGAAAAACATAGATTCCTCAAGAGATGCTATTCAGGCCCTCGACAGCATGGGAGAAGCATACAATCCACAATCCCCATTCAGTCTCTATAGCGCTGCACATCTGGGTGTTCCATAGTCCTTTGTGGGGGCCCCATCTCGAGAATCAATGGCAGCACTGATTCTGCCTCTCCTGACGGCCGTGAAGCAGCCCCGCTGTACTACCCAGCATGTGAGGTAATGGGCACGAATGTCCTGCCAAACATTTAAGGAGTTACAGTCCACATTGCGTACATTGTATAGAAAAACAATATGCAACCCAGATTAAAAAAAAATACAGCACGAGATAAAACCAAACTCTGTTCTTTTCTGTTCCCTTCCTCCCACCCACTAATTCAGCACAAATGTAGAGATTGTGCCCTTCAAGTACACAACCTTCTTTCTCTAATGCTAGCATACCTCCAGTAAAAGATTAATTTGAGACATTTTGTTTAATCAGCTTCCCCTACGTTTTCCAGAAAACCACGAGCGACGTTGGACCATTTTCAAACCAATGATCCCCAGTCCACAATCTGCTCATGGGAAGCCAAAGAAAAAACTCAATGTACCTCTCGAGGCCATCCTGCCTTCCCATTATTGCCATGATGAAGAGGGCAGTTCTGGGGTTATCTCCAAACCAGAGGAGCAATGGTTCATAGGCACAGAATGAGCCTAAGCATTGGAAGAGAAGTTCAGGGCTCATCCAATACAGCTCCTCCATTTTTACAGAGACTTCTCCTACATTCTTCCGTGCTTATTCTCTTTTATAGTATACTCTATAGCCTCAGCATTCAGATACACAAACTTTGATTGCTCCCATTTCATAGATGAAAGTGTATCCAGATTTGGGCTATCCACATGAAAGCACTTGGGGCCAGGCATTTATTTCTGTGCTCATCAACATTGCTAATTTCCATGCCAGACCCAGAGTTCATGCAATAGTTATAAACGTATTTACTTACATATATGTGTATTGTGTACAATCATATATAGGTATAGATATAGATACAGATATAGAGAAAGATCAGTGGTTCTCAAATTTTTGTTCTTAGTATATGATATTAAAAATTATTACAGATCTGTCCAAAATTTTTTTATTTATTTTGATGATATTTATAGATATTTACCATACTAGAAATGAATTTGAATTTGTAGACCCTCTAAAAGGGTTTCAGAGATCCCCAGAACTCTCTGAACCACACTTTGAGAAGCACCAATAAAAATAATATAAAACTATGACTGCTAGATAGGGGAAAGAAGGGACATCAACTGGATAGCGTCACTAAGGATAAATTGAAACTCAATCTGTTAGTTGGATATGGAAAATGGCCATTTCAGGGACAACTTAGACAGTATTTTGAAATTTAGTGACCCTTGCTACTAAGATTATCAACAGTTCCTTGAGAATAAGGGCCTCTACCCTCTACTTTTATCTTTGGAGCCTCAACCCCAAAGTGCCTCCATAACACATTAATAATTAGTAAATTGGTAAGTAGGAATAAAGGTATCTGATACGTCAACAACAATACTGTATGAAGATGTATTCTGATGGAAGGGGATATCTTCAACATAAAGAAGATCCAACTCACTTCCAGTTGATCAATGATGGACAGAAATAGCTACACCCAGAGAAGGAACACTGGGAAGTGAATGTAAACTATTAGCACTCTTGTCTATCTACCCAGGTTACTTATACCTTCGGAATCTAATACTTAACGTGCAACAAGAAAATTGGATTTACACACATATATTGTATCCATGTTATACTATAACACATGTAAAATGTATAGGATTGCCTGTCATCTAGGGGAGGGAGTAGAGGGAGGGAGGGGAAAATTTGGAACAATGAATACAAGGGATAATGTTATAAAAAAAAATTACTCATGCATATGTACTGTCAAAAAAAATTTATAATTATAAAATTAATTAAAAAAGGAATAAAGGTATCTGAAACTTGGGTATTACATAGTCTTTAGTGGGGCCCCCATCTCATGAATTAACCCCCCCCCTTGCTCTCTTAACTTCTGAGTCTTCTTCCTCTATTCAATAAATTCCAGTAGTTCTTCAGTACCTCCAAAATCAAAGAAAATTCTATTTATCATTTAAGGTCCCCTTCCCACTTCTCCATTTTTCTCATACTTTCCTCCGACTCCTTGCTGTTATTCTTCAAACACAACCCTCCCATAACTTGATTCTAGGCATTTTCAATCGTCGTTGCCCCATACCAGAAATTGTCTCCTTCCTCCTTTTCACATTCTGGCTCCCCTGGCTTTGTTCAAGTTTTGGTTAAAATCCTTCCTTTTTTGTGAAATCTCTTCCCATCTCCATAATGCTAATATCTCCTGCCTTTCCCACAAGATTAGCCCAGTTTAGCCTGCATATACCTTCTGGATACATAGTTGTTTGCACGTTATCTCTCATCACTCAGCTGAGCTTCTTGAGAGCAAGGACTATTTTCTGTCTTTCTTTGTATGTCCAGCACTTGGCACAATAACTAGTCCACAGTATACCCTTAAAATGTGCTTAATGACATGACTTGACTTGATTCTGCTCAATTACCCACTACTAGCATAAATTTTCATCTATTTTACATTTCCTTTTTCATTGATGGAAGGATGATTGGGGAGAAAAATTAATTCTTGATGGCTGAAAAAAATTACAAAATAATTAACTACCTCATTAACTAAACAATCTTTCATAGAGTTTTTTTTGGAGGGAGAGGGGTAGGGGAAAGCTAAGTTCAGACATTTCCAGAAATAATTATATATCCAGAAATAATTGTAAATCTAACACTGCTAAACATATATACCAGCCAACAGGAAAGTTATCTGGTCTGTACAAATGATTTGGAGAATGTTTTACTGGAAGCAAATTAAGCATCTTTGATGAGAGGCCAGAGTCACTGGAGTATTCAACTGGGGCCACCATGTTCATGATGGGTGCAAACTTTCAAACCGACCCCATGGCAAATAAAATGTTTATGCATTCCCTGATGACTAGAACAGATGTTCCCAAACAGGAAATGTTTGGCAGCTGTCGGATCACCAAAGTGTTTGAATTTCACATTTGATTTGAAGGGGAAAGGAAAGCAAACAAAGCAGGGGTAGCCTATGTTTTCTCAGAGCAGACCCATATCTATAGAGACCACATAGAAAAAAAAATAAAAACTTAAAAACTAAATATTTACATTACCCAACATTTACTGCTGCTCATAGGAATCGACTCCTATTTGGAAGCTACAACCCCTTTAAATTCCCAAGGATAGCTTTAGATTGGGTTTAAACTCTGAGCTATCTCTTTAACCTTCCTTTGAACAGAGAAACTTTTGATGAATAATTCTATTCATAGCCCAGTCTCCACACTATACAACCAAGCACTACAGCTTGGTGGGCAGATATCCCCGAGCCCAAGAAACAGGGCTGAAACTGATTAGTAAAAATAAGGGTATCTGAAAACAATTTGGATATTACATAGTCTTTAGTGGGGTCCCATCTCATGAATCAATTCCCATTATTTTCTTAACGTTGAGTCTTCTTCCTCTACCCAATAAATTCCAATGGTCATGATTCTAGAGTGAGCCAACAGGACACAGTGGGCTCTTCCTCCATGGAGATTTTCAGTACAAGGCTGAATGACACTTGTGGTGATTATTTAAGTATAAGTTGGACGTGATGATCTACAAGATCCCTTCCAGCTCACTAACTATTGAGATGGTGAGTAGAAAAGGAGGATTTTTGTATCTACTTCCTCTTAAATTGTTCAAAATCCAGCTCCTTAACCTGTGTGACTTGGGCAAGCTACTTAATGCTGCCAACTTCAATTTCTTTATATATAAAATTAGGGAGTTGGATGGGACATTCTGAGATCTTTTCCAGTTCTTGTGTTATAATCATAGAGAACCAAGCAGAATCAGCTCGTCTTGAAACACAAAGGGATATCCCTTTGACCACTAGTAAATATGGATGAATTGGAAGTTAAAAAAAAAAAATCAGTTATAGCTCTGCAATACAGAAGACCGGAGGCCAGTTTTGCAGACAGTCTGTTATTTATTTTTACAGTACTTTACTTAAGATACAAAATGCATCAGTATTTGGAGAGATGGGTGTCTGTCTCTCTCTAGCTGGCACCCCAGCATGGGAGGAGACCTAGAGACACCCCAGTACAGCACGTGTTCAATAATGCCACGTCAAGCTGGTTGTCAGAATGGGCATGAAGGCAGGAGAGGGGAAAAGTGGTGGTGGTGGTGGTGGGTTTTAAATGGTTAAGTGGAAACATGAAATGATGAGTTTAAGAACCACTCTGTACCCAGAAGGAGAAAAAAAAATCCGAAGCTGCTTTATGGAATATCATGTCAAGGTAGCCATGGTTAATGACTATGTAGTTAAAGCCTAATCTGTTCATTTCCTTCATACTGGTGAATCAAGAATTTCAGGAAAATCATGATTGCAAAAAGGAGCCATGAAAAATAAAAGGCTATGTACAGATAAATGTGAAACAAACAAACAAAAAAAAAATTTAAAAAGGAAAAAAAAAATCACTCCTAGCCCCACCCTACACTCTGAAGTTACAAAAACTCAACTTTCCCAGGGATAGAAAGTTCCAATATTTCCTCCCTCCCTTCCCCAACCCCATCTGCCCTCTTTCTCTTACAACTCTGTGACCTTATAACTTAAAGGGAGCAATGGACCAGGGAGGCATCTCTAGGAGTTTCCCATTGTCATCTGAAACAGCTTGAAAGTGTCTTTTTTTCCCCTCCCTGCTCAGAAATGTTGGATAAGATAAAAGGAAAAAGAAAAAACAAACAACCAAAAAAATACCTACAAAAGCGAAATAAGATACCCGAAGCAAAAAAAGATAAAAACTAAAAAATAAACAGAGGCATGGCCCAAGGCTCTTTAATATGAATTTTTGGAAGTGCTTGGATTGGGCAGAACCATGGGCAACATATAGGGGTTCAACTGAGGGAGAGATTTCTCTTAAGGCAGCAGGTGGGCAATTCAGGCTACAGAACATTGGGCAGGAGGCTTTTCTAGACCTTCGGCGTCAGAGCTTGGCAGGGGAGTTCTTACACAACCCGCTGTTACAAGCAAACCCTAAGCACGTAGGTCCATTAGCTGCTGGCGCACCTCAGTGGACAGCCTGGGGAAGTCCAGTTGCTCCCTTATACGTGGGCACTCTTGGCGTGAGTGGGGGAGCTGGAGCCTGAAGAGTAGTAGAAGCGGTTCTCGCCAAAGGACTGAGCATCTCCTGAGCAGCACATGATGACGCAGCCACCAAAGAGGCAGAGGGTGGCTCCGATCCAGCCCGTGTAGAGGGAGTAGCCAAAACTCACGATCATGGTCTCTCGGTGGGCACACACAGGGAACCAGATGGTGGCCACCAAGGCACACAGAGCTGGGGAAACACAAAGAAAGCAGTGACCATGGAGTGTTCATCAGGGATCATGGCACCCAACACCTACCAAGGAAAGCTCAACTATTTTCTAGACAAATCAAGAGGGGTGGGGAGAGAGAAAGAAAGGAGGGGAGAGAGGGAAAGAAAGAAGGAAAAAGGAAAAAGGGGAGAGGGAGAAAGGACAAAGAGGGGAACAGAAAGAAAGAGAGACAGACAGACAGAAAGGAGAGGAGAGGAAAAAGAAAAAGGAAGGAAGGAAGGAAGGAAGGAAAGAAGGAAGGAAGGAAAGAAGGAAGGAAGGAAGGAAGGAAGGAAGGAAGGAAGGAAGGAAGGAAGGAAGGAAGGAAGGAAGGAAGGAAGGAAGGAAGGAAGGAAGGAAGGAAGGAAGGAAGGAAGGAAGGAAGGAAGGAAGAAAAAGAAAGGAAGGAAGGAAGGAAGAAAAAGAAAGAAAGAAAGAAAGAAAGAAAGAAAGAAAGAAAGAAAGAAAGAAAGAAAGAAAGAAAGAAAGAAAGAAAGAAAGAAAGAAAGAAAGAAAGAAAGAAAGAAAGAAAGAAAGAAAGAAAGAAAGAAAGAAAGAAAGAAAGAAAGAAAGAAAGAGAAAACGAAGGAAGGGAGAGAAGGAGGGAAAGGGAAGGAGGGAAAGAAGGGAGGAGAAAAGGAAAGAAGAGACAAAGAAACTGATCTTAGCTATTGAAATAGGGAAGGCCAATTCTCCACTCACTTTATTCATAAATGTAAATCACATTACATAAAACCTGTCCAGACATTGTTATTATCGTGGTGGCGATGATGCTGGCATTGGTAGTGTAATTTTCTTATAAGAAGTATTGTTTTAAATAAATAAGCTGCCTACCTACTGGGACTTTGAAATCCTTTTCTATTCACTATTTGTGCTAGTCCCAAATATATCCCCAAAACATGAATAGTCACAAGATACAATTATAGAATGTTAAAGCTGCACAGGGCCTTAGAAGTCTAGGTTCCTCGTTTTACAAGTGAAAAAGAGTTCCAGAGAGTAATTCAGGTTCACATAATTAGAAAGTCGAGGTAAAACTGGGACAGCTATGTGGCTTAGTAGTTAAATCACTGGGCTTAGAATCATGAGTTCAAATCCAGCTTCAGACACTTATAAACTATATGACCATGGCCAAGTCACTTCAACCTGTTTTTCTCAATTTCCTTATCTATAAAAATGAACTAGAGAAGGAAACGGCAAACCACTCCAATATCTTTGCCAAGAAAACCCCAAAGAGGACTATGAAGACTCAGACATAACTGAACAAGAGAAAATGTGGCTAGAAGCTAGGTCCTCAGATCCTGAGGCCAGTGTGCTTTCTGCTTTCTGTCACACCATCTTTTGAAGCAAAGGGAGCTGATCAAAAGTGATGTTTTGTTATAATGAGTTTTAATCTGGAAGACACAGGAATTTTGCAATGTGGAGCCCATGTTTAAATTTTGTTTAGATTGCATAGAAGAAAGGCATTATAAATAGCTTCCAAAGTCATCCCTGCATGCAACTGCATGTTTAGCTTTATTTCTTCTCCTTTGTAAAAGTTTGCAACTCTCTAACTTCCTTCTTGATCTCCTCCAGAATGAAGGAATATTTTGAGATAGAATGGCAGGATCATCGTTCCTCTAAGTATCTTGTGGTCCTCTTCCTAATGGGAAATTGATAGAAAATGGCCCGAGGTAAAGGACACAGGCTTCTGTTTCAAATGAGAAAATTCTGAATTCAATCAAGAAATATTGATGAAGCAGACACATGTTCCAGGCACTCTATATACAGAGACAAAATAAAATAATCCCAGCCCTCAAGGAGTTGCCATTCTACTAGGAAATACAACAAACACAAATAAATAAAAGTAATCTCCATAGAAAACTGGAATTAGGAAGATGAATTAAGCGTTGAAGGCAGTATGTGAGCTGTGCTTTAAAGAATGGCAAGTATTTTAAGGGGGCAAGGTGGGGAATGTCATAGTCTTTGAAAATGGTAAAGTGGGGGCTGCTAGGTGGCGCAGTAGATAGAGCATCCATCCCTGAAGTCAGGAGGACCTGAGTTCCAATCTGACCTTGATTAACACTTTCTAGCTGAGTGACCCTGGGCAAGTCACTTAACCCTAAATTGCCTCAGAAAAAATAAATAAATAAATAAAATAAAGTAATATATAAAAGTCAGATGGGGATATCTTCACAGTACTATTAATCCACCTCCATCCCTCATCTCCAGCACACATGACTATATCTTTTGATTTGACTCATTTTATGTTTTAGTATGAATTCCTTAAAAGTGGGAATTGTCTTTCCTTATTTCTCCAGCATTTAATATAATATTGGCTCTTAGTAGGTGCTTAATAAATTGCTGGTTCACTAAGTTCTTTGTGAATGGGGATTGTTTCATTTATTGTATTTGTGTAACCAGAACCTGGCACATGATAATTATTTAATAAATATTTGTTGGCTGATTTCTACTTCCTGAGTTACTGCCGTTGTACACTTCCAGCCTGTGTCTGCACTGGAAACAATAGTAATGCTTTCCTTTATCAACTGCACTTAAATTAATAGGAACATTCTTTCCATGTCTCATCTAAATTTGAGGAAAGACAGCGTTTTTTTCACCTAGGGAAAACCTTTCAACCCATTTTGTCACGTATTGGTAATAAGTAAAACATCAGATTTGTATGACATGTCCACAACATGTTGATGTTTGATACAAAAATAGTAAACGAGCCTCTAACAATGAGAATCTAAACAAAGAGATCCCATATAACTGTTAGAACAAAGGGGATTCAGGTGGGTGAGGATTCCCTAGCTCAACTGTCCATGCAACCCAAATTTACTCAGTCAATAGAATATATGTTCCTTGAGGGCAGGGATAATTTCCATTTAGGCTTTTGTGTCTCCATTGTCTGATCTTATGGCAAAGAGGTCATTCTGAATTTTAGAATATAGAACCCATGATGCGTCCTCCAAGTTAGAAAGACTCAGAGTGTAAAATCCATTTATACACTTTTAGGCTCTTTGTCTGGGGCCAGCCCAGATAAGATCTGTGGAGTTGGCCAGAGGAACTCCCAAATTCATCTACTCGTTACCAAGAGATTGAGATCTGCATTGTAGAAGGCAACCAAATTACAGAGCCTTAAAGAATCCCTAGCATAGTGTCTTGCACATAGTAGGTACTTAATAAATATTGATTGACTCAAACCATTTACATCATTTGGGGCTGTATGCAGAAGTTAGATCTAGAGCTGGAATGGCCTTCAGAAGCCCTCATCCAATGCCTTCATTTCGCAGATCAGGAAACTGAGCCCAGTGAAGTAAGTGCCTTGTTTGTGATCACTTGGGTCCTAAAGATAAGAGCAAATTTGAACCCAGATCTCATGACCACAGAACTCTCCCTATTGTACCACAATGACAACCATCTGGTATGACCTTTCATCTCTACGGGCCTCAGTTTCATGCAAAATAAAAGGGTTGGACACAAGATTAGCTTTCAGTTCTAAATCATTGACCCTATGATTGATTTTCCACCCTATCCTCTTTGGAAGATGGCTTCCAAAAATAGCAAGTCCTCACTCTGTTTCCAACAATGTCATTTTGGTATAGCAACAAGAACATTAGTCCTGGAGTCACAGGACCTGAGTTCAAATTCTGCTTCTGATGCTTATCACCTGTGTAGTCTCTAATAGTCTATTCATTTAATTTCTTGAGCATCAATTTCCTCAACTGTAAAAAAGGGTAAGTAAACTAGATGATCTCTCAGATAGCCAAAGTTCTAAACCAATGACCCTATGAACACACCTGATGATTACCAGATATCCTATTCTTTCAATTTCCTAATCCACTTTTTTTTTTTGCTGAGGCAATTGGGGTTAAATGACTTGCCCAGGGTCATACAGCCAGGGTCTGAGACCAGATTTGAACTCAAATCCTCCTGCCTTCAGGCCTGGTGCTCCATCCACTGTGCCACCTAGCTGCCCCGTAATCCACATATTCTTAATGCAAGATGGCACTCAAATGCCAGAAATGTCTTGATTTCCTAGCAGAGATACTAGCTTTGGGTGGGATTCCTGTGGCTTTTATAAAACCACCACATCAAAACCCATGGAAAATGACAGGCTGACTTTCATACCACAAGAAGAGAATGAGAGGGTCATTTGAGATGCTGACCTTCAGTTGCTCTTAGGATGAAAAATGTTTGGGACGAGACGAAAAACAACGAGAAATTTACTCAGTTACAGAAATGGTTCTGGAAGAGGGAGGAGTATGTTTTGACCAATAAAAATGAAACCTACGCCAAGCCACTATTGACCAAAAGCCATCAGTAACAGCAGCTCCCATTTCTAACATTCTTCTCTTCGACAACCTTGAAAAGCTACACAAGTTTAACTATCACTCTTTTACAGCCAAGGAAACTGAGGTTTAAAGAGGTTAAGTAATTTATCCATAAATATACAGTCAAGTATCAGAACTGAGATTTAAACACAACTCCTCAGCCTCCAAATCCAAGACTCTCTCCACCATGCTGCCCCTACTACTAACAAAATTGCCTACAAGGGGATTCATGGATGGCTTAAAGACTAGGAGGAAGACCTCAAGCACATTACACGGATCATCTGTTGAAAATTTCTAGATGATGTGAACATAAAGCCCAGAATGAGGAGGTATAGATGGCTTGGGGCCTGTACTAAAGGACACATATCATGGAGATCCCAGGTCCATTGAATTAATGAGCTTTTAGACATCCTCATAGACAAAGGAAAAAGGGTTTGATTGATTTTCCAAGAAATTTCTCTAGAGAGACAAGTAGAAAGCTGTCTGATATTTTGAAAGGTTCTCTCTGGTATTATAAGAAAAACCTAAACAAGGAAGATTTCTTTTCTAACATAAATAATCTGAGCTATCTGCTAGATATGGGAATTTGAAGAAAGAAAAGGGAAGTGGGGCAGTTGTTTTGGCCCATTATTCATTTTGTATTTTCATTGAAACACATATCATTTGGGAGGTTAAGTTCCTAGAAATGGATGAACGTAAAGGAAACAATGACATAATTTTTCCTTCCTGTTTAATATGTTGTAATAACTGAAAGGGAGAGAGAGAAGAAAGAAGGGAAGGAGAAAGGAAGGAAGGAAGGGAGGGAAAGAGAGAAGGGAAAGAGGGAGGGAGAGAAGAGAGAAAAGAAGGAAAGGAGAAGGGGGAGGGAGAGAGACAAGAAAGAAGATGATGCCTTGAGATAGGAGAAGGAAGGGAGAAGGAAGGCGTGAATTTTATTTCATAAACCCGCAAAGAGCACTCCTGTACAGATAGAAGGCTAGGCTTGGTCTGACTGGTTGGACAAAATGGTTGATTGCTATCCTCAGAAAAAGAAATGCTTTGCCTTGTTACTTTCAAATAATGAGATAAAAGGCTTCATATTCTTAAAAAGAAACAGATTTCTTTATAGACAGTAAACAAAATCTCTCTCAATTATAAAATCTTGATGACAGGATAGTCTAAATATCAGCTCACTTTTCAATACCTGTGTTACTAATGGTTCCTTCAGAAAATTCAGTAGATAGCCCAACCTGGACAAAGTGATTGAATTAATGAGATTTAAGGATGTTGATTGGCTCCACTTTGAAATAATGACTTCCCTATCATTCCTAGGAGAGAAAAAGAGAGGGGGAGGAGGGAAAGCTTCCTGGTCCCCTGAAATGTTTGTCTTCCTTTCTGTCTTTGTCACTCTCAGTATTCCAGACTAAAAGTCAAGGAGCGTTATAAAATACTGCTTTTAGAACAAGGAAGGTCATTGTCATCAGAATGGATTCTGCATGACTCTGGGGTCTTGTACAAGCAGTACTGAAAACTGCTTCCCAATTCAGTTTGTTTATACTAAAATCCTGTCTCTGATTCTCTCTTGGGCAAGGCATGCAACCCTCTCTGAGCCTCAGTTTCCACAGCTATAAAAGGTAGAGCACTTGGCATAAACGTTTCCCAACTTCCTTTTTAGAGCTAGATTCCTGTCTTTTATAAATGCTGTGATTCAGCCTAAATGTACACTATTTCAAAGTCCTATTCTTTTTGTTCAGCAAAACAACTGTTTGGTCATGTATATATATGTTGTATTTAATTTATACTCTAACATATTTAACATATATTGGTCGACCTGTCATCTAGGGGAGGGGGGGAAGAAGGGGAAAAATTGGGGAAAAAAAAGTTTTGGCAATTGTCAACGTTGTAAAATTACCCATGCAAATATCTGGTAAATAAAAACTATTATTATTAAAAAATAAAATAAAATAAATGCTGTGATTATAATAACAGCCTAAATATCAGCTCACTTTTCAAAAATGAGGTAGTCATGATGTTTCTACAGGACTCTTACTGCATATCCATTTCATTTCATTTTTTTTAATCATTTGAGATTGAAATAACCTTTGGTTTTCCCTTTTTCAATTTATCTTCCTCTAAAATCAAGACTTTAAAAGAAATCCATCTGGCAGGATACATAGGCTAGGCCCTATTTGTCCAATTGTTTTTATGATGATTTGATATTTACAACAGACATCAAACCAATGGAATAACTGAGCACACTATTTTCCTGGCCAACTCTCAATATTTTTCCTTTATTTCTAGGTCACCACCTTTTTTTCTTTTAACCCTTTCAAATGCTAGTCTAAATCACATGTCAGATACATACATACACACACACACACACACACACACACACACACACACACATCACATCACATTACAAAGTCTGGTAGAGGTGGAAGGAACCTTAGAAATTCCCTCATTTATAGTCAACATCACTAAAATTAACACAGAAAAAGTAGGCACATCTTACCACTGATATGCATTTCCTACTAAGTTGTTGAACAAGAATATGCGAAGATGGAATAGAAAATATAAGGGAAGCTTTCCTTGAAAATTCTATATAAATTATGCTAATTTCATTTGATTTACATATGGCCTTGCTGCCTCCCCCATTAAAATTTAAGCATCTTGTGAGTAGGAATTATTTCATTCATTGGACTTGTATCCCCAGTGCCTGGCATAAAATAGACATTTAACAAATTCTTGTTGAATCTGTATACATTAATTTGTTTTCTATTTGTCACTCTGTGGTGCTGTAATGCCAGTCTCTCCCCAGCCAGTTTCCACAAAGGAAAATCACTGAATCAAAGAAAAAATAAGAAAGGACTTCAGATTGAAACTACCAGAGGGAAAATTAGTGCCACATAGGAAAACTGAGTCTAGAGGGGAAAAAAAAGGAAATGGGTCTCAATCAGAGACAAAGTCCAGTTTCTTCTTTGGAAAATTAATAGTTTGGCCCATAAGTTTTCATAAAGCAATAATCAAAGATCCAACCTTTCTATTCCATAAACAGGATCTACCTACTTTCACAAAGGAGACTAAGAAATTCTTAATGATGTCCAGTCATTGGGAACAGAACTCTTAGATGGAAGAGCACTATGTGACCTTCTCTACAAAAATGGGGACAGAGCCTGTAATATTTACTTCCCAGCATGGTCAAGAAGGATTAGAGTTGGATAGTCTAATGTCTCTATCTTCTTTATCTTATTTATCCATAGACAACATGGAGTGGTAGAGTGCTGGGCTTAAAGTCAAGAAGAGCTGGATTCAAATCCTGCCTCAGACACTTATTAGCGGTATTAACCCTGCACAAGTCATTTCAATCAATCAATAAATAAGCATTTATCAAACACTTACTATGTGCCAGGTGCGGTGCTAAGCAATGTAGATACAAAAAGAGGCCCACCACAAACTGAGGATGTTGGAATCAATGATCTCTAAAATCATCTCCATTGTTAAACGTCTGATCCTATGACCTATAGGTATTTCTCAGTGCTCAGCCCAGAAAATGCTTTAAAGAAATTTGGTGAAAGTTAAATGTTATGCTTGACCTATATTGGATTACTTGCTGTCTAGGGGAGGGAAGTGGGGAGGAGGGAGGGAGAAAAAGTTGAAACACAACTTTTCACAAGACTGAATGTTGAAAACTATCTTTGCATGTATTTTGAAAATAAAAAGCTATTATTTAAAAAAAAAAAAAGAAAGAAAGATATAAAGTTAAATGTTGGAATATTTTGACCCTGCCTAGATCTAACTGTTCCCAAAGAAAGGGGGGAGTGAGTCAGCATGAGGGCATTCTGGGTTCAATCCTAACTCTTCTACTTACTATCTATAACTAAAGGCAAGTCTTTCAGACTATCTGACTCATTTCTTTATCTCATAAAATGAGGGGAGTGAGGTTGATAGCTTCCAAGGTCCCCTACAGATTGAAATCTCTCATCCCTTCCTCTCTACTGGGGACCGGATTGGCCCATTCCCTTAGCTTCAGTGGGAACCCTGTTAATCCTTTGATTTACTTCTGGTAAACTTGTAAACTTCTTGTATTTCTTTGGTTTAATCTTTCATTCTCAGAAAAGACCAATGACATCACAAGAGTGATGATTTGTGTGTGCAATGATTTTAAAGTCTTCAGCCCTACTCCTCCAGAATGACTGAAATCCAGTAACAAGACAAAAGGCTCCATCTTTGGTTCTTTATATAGTTTAAGTTCTTTGTCTTTCTCTCCCAAGTAAATGGTGAATAATACCATTTTTTAATCTTTTCTGTGAACTACCATTGCCAAATAATTCATGTTCTAGTAAACAAGCTCATGGTGGTTCAAATCAATTCAATGCAACAAATCTGTATTAAGCACCTACCATTGGGGATACAAAAAGGAAATAGATCCTGACTTCATGAAGCTTATGTTCTACTAAGAAGATGCAATATGTATGCAAGTAATCATGGTCAAAATGATGCAAAATAAGTTTAAGGCTAGTAGGTTAGCAAGTGGGTAGAGGGGGAAAGAACTTGTGTAGGAGGTGATATCCAGCTAAACTCTGAAGGAAGCTCAAGATGAATCTCTCTACTCTTAACGAAGCAGGTCTTCAGATAATAGACAAAAGTTCTGTCTCCAACTCTCTCTTTGAAGACTTTGCTCCTTGGCAGGGCCTACCATAGCTACACTGCCATGTCGATTCAAGAACCCAGGGTCACCTCCATGGCACAATGAAGCACCACAGATAGACTTCAACAAAGGAATTATTATTATTATTATTATTATTATTATTATTATTGTCAATGATAGTCATCATTGCTTTAAAAAGTTTATAGAAAGTTAAGTATTGGAGTTGTGGGGGGAGGGGTTGACCCTATCTAGATCTATCTTTTCCCAAAAAAGACAGGTAGTATGGTTATTGAATATATTTTAGCATGTTTAACATAGATTTCTTGCCATCTAGGGGAGAGGGTGGGTAAGGAGGGGAATTTGGAATGCAAGAGTTTTAAGTCAATGTCGAAAAATTATCTGTGCATATGTTTTGACAATAAAAGCTTTAATTAGAAAAAAGGAAAAAAGAATAGATGTTGAATTTGGAATCTTAAAGTTCTTAGTTCAACTCCTGGACAGGCACATACTAACTGTGTAACTCTGAGGAAGTCACTTAAATTCTCAGCCTTTATTTACTCATCTGTAAAATGGAAGTGATAATAATAGTACTAACAACCAAAGTCAGATTGTTTTATTTAATCATGTTATTTTGCTGCTTTTTTTCTCTTCTTCCTCCTTTTAAAAAACTCTTTATTATCATGAATGGCTCTCTGGGAGGGAAGAAGGAAGGGACACAGGGTAAAATCTAGGTGACATAAAAATAACAGATACAAATAAAAATTTATTCTAGAAAATAATAGTAATCACACCTACCACAAATATAGTGAGGATCCAATGAGGTGATATTTGTAAAATTCTTAACATTATGCCTAGAACATAGTAGGCATTAAATAAATGCTTATTCCCATTTAGGCAACTCTCTAAGAACATACATTGCTGAGAAGGAACCAACCTGCACTGGTGCATTCCCTCAGGAGTCTCCTAAAACGATTAAATCTCAAGGCCAGACCCCATCCTCCAGCCTTATTATTACTTGGAAAGCATTTGGAATGATTAACTATCCTGCTATTATTCTGTGATGTTTAATGCTTTCTAAATTATTGCACATGTAAATAAAATGACTGCTTTTTGCAATTGAACAAAAGTTTTGGGATGTGAGTTCATCTGCAGGTTTCCTGAGAGTATCTTTATTAGCGATGATTCCCCTGATTATTAACTTCTATTAGGACATGAAGAAAAGACATATATAGAGTATAAAGAGAAAAAAACTGTCAAAGAAGAAATGCTGGGCTCCTCACCTGTAGCAGAACTAATGAAGACAGTGTTCAAAGTTTTGCCCTTTCCCACTTTGCACTGCTTTCAGAAGCTACCACCTTGGCCCCCACTCTCACTGATGAGCCCTGGGCCCCAGCATGAGCTCAGCACTGGCTTCTCCACCAAGAGAGGCCCAACCCAAGTCAGAGACACAAAGGACTCTCTTCTCCTCCTCTCTCTCCTCCCCCTCATCAAGCCGACTCGAGAAAACAAGGCCCTTCAGGGCTTTGTGCAGAGAAGACCCGAAAGAAAATCTGCAGGTGCCACACTTGAGACAATGAGCTTCACATTTCCAGGGCCATCCCATCCGAGTCACAACAATGTCCCACACAGTGGCCGGGCCATCGGGTAATCTGAGCTCGAGTGACCAAGGGGGAGATGGGCAAGCTCCAGAGAAGATGTGCTCCCCAGTCTCTTTAGATTTCTCCAGCAATCAGGCCCAGGATTAGGGGGAGATGTGCAGCCTCCAGAGGCCCAACCAGACCCAGGGAATCCAGGGCCACAGTCTCACCCCAGCCCCTGGGCCTGGGGAACTCTCAGACAAGAGCATCCAAAGCCTCAGCCCAACCCCATCTCACTCCTGTTCAGTTTCTGGCTAGGACTACAAATAAAGGCCAGTTGAAGAGAGGAGAAAATAGAAAAAGAAATTGTTTACAGCAGCCAGTCAGATTTTGAAAGATCTTAAGAGCCAGAACATTCAAGAAGAGCGCTGATTTGACATCAAAGACCTGGGTTCAAATGGCACTTATTATCCGTGAAATCTTGGCAAATCATGGCAATCCCATGGATCCTCCAGGAAAGGACCTCAACATCCATCTAATCCAAATCTCTCATTTTATATTTCCCTCATCTGTAAAATGGAAAAAATAAGCCCTTTTCTACATACTCAGTGGAGGTGGGCTATTATAAAGCCCACATGCTGCTTCTAAACACTTCCTAAGTGCCTGCTGACAGACCCACGGTAAATCTTAAAACACTGGAGAAATATCGTTCCATTAGAGCTAGAAGAGGTGGGTGGGTGTGCAATATGAGCTAGAGTCTGGAAGACCTGAAATCCAAGCTGTTTACTACTTATGGATCCTTTATATGTATAGAATTGTACGTGTTTAACATATATTGGATTTCCTTGAGGTCTAAAGGAGGGATAGGGAGAAGGGAGGGAGAAAAAAAATTTGGAACTCTTATGTGACTCTGTCACTTAACTTTTTCCTCATCTGTAAAATGGAGCTTAACAACAGCATCTACTTCACAGGTTTGAGAAGATTAAAGGATATAATACTGATAAAGTGTCTGCAACATAGTAGGTGTTCTATGAATATAAACTGTTACGGAAGGGGACATTAGACATCATCAACTCATATCCTCTCCCATTTTACAGATGAGAAAAGTGACTAAAAAAAGTAAAAGGATGATTCAATTTGATTCAAACATTTCCTAAGCATCAAAGGTCATTCATCTGGTTATACAGTGACAGTTATGACTTCACCCAGGTTTCCTGCCTTCCAACCTAAGGCTTTCTCCATGGTACTCTACCATTTTGTGAGCATGTGTAGACCATAACCTTTAGCTCCCAGTCATAAACAGTTTTTCTTTGGTTTCTTCTCTTTCATAGAGATGGTTCACTTAGATCCAGAGGCCAGGACCTTGTAAGGATGCCGGCTGGAACACTGTCATCTCATGATCTGATCCAGGCGAAGAGAGTCCCTTTGCCAATGGGCAACTGTCCTACAGCTTATAGTCTTAGAGGGAAGGAAGCCTGGCCGGTTGGGTGCAGAGCAGTGAAGTTACTTGCCCAGGGTCACAAAGTATATTTCACGGGCAGACTGGGACTCCCAGCTTCCCTACTCCAGAACTACTTACTTCTCATCTATCATCCCACGCTGCTTTGTAAGAAATAACTCATGCAGGTTAATTACAAAGTCCAAACCCCGGCGTTTCGCTTGTGTGGGGTTGCTTTCTCTGCAGCCAGAGCAGCATTGTCTACATCTGTTAGCTTTCCAGAGTCTCCATGAGTGGTTTAGGAGCATGGGTAGGAAATGTCAGAATCACACTAATAAATACTGGGGTGGAGGAGAGGAGGAGGAAAGAGATGAAGAATATTTCAACTTGGGATTCATACTAACATGATTTCCCTATTCTCACTCAAGTTGACCAAACATCTGGGAGAACAAAGCAGAGACAAAGGCCTGCCTATCAAACATTCCCTTACAGACATCCCCTAGAGTTTAGAGGGGCTGGTCATGTGACCATTGTTTTGTGTACTACATGCAGATAAAAAGTCTTTGTGCCTAAAGACCAAATGTACATCAACTGCTACAAGCTCCTAAAGCTCTTCCTCAAAACATTCTGAATCACTCGATTTTTTTTAATGTTTTAAAAATAATAACATCTAAAATTTGCAGGGTTCTTTAAGGCTTGCAAAGCAGTTTACAAATACTTTATCATTTGATCTTCGCAATTTGGGCTCTGTGCTATTATTATTCCCATTTTGTGGAAAGAAAAACTGAGGTTAAAAGAGAAGCTCCCCACCTACACACCCTACCCCGAAGAGAATCACACTACTGCCAGCTGGTATAATTGGTGTTTCTAGATCAGGGGTATAGAAATCTCATTCTACACAGTCTTTATTATCAAAATTCACACAAGTGATAATAATGATTATGTCTGACATTTATACAGCATTTTAAAGCATGCAAAACTCAAGTGCTGTTATCTCTTTTATTGGGGCATTTTTTAGTCAAACTCAGCTCTTCATGACCCTTTTGGGGTTTTCTGGGCAGAGATACTGGGGTGATTTGCCATTTCCTTCTCCTTATGGGTGAGGAGACTGAGGCAAACAGAGTTAAGTGGCTTGCCCAGAGTCACCCACACAACTAATAAATGTCTGAGGTCAGATTTGAACTCAAGAAGATGAGTCTTCCTGATGTTAGTTTGGCATTTCATTCACTTCACCACCTACCTACCTTATTTTACCAAGAAAGAAATTAAAATTCAGGTTAAGTGACTCCTCTAAGAACAGCTACTGTCAAAGGCAGAATTCTAAACCAGATGAAAACTGACTCTAAAACCGGAACTCTTTCCAGGATGAAGATGGAAATAGAACTGAAGAAGGGAATACAAACAAATGGAATTTTAGACTAGGGGGAAGAAGATAGAAATAGGACTGAAGATGGGAATACAAACAAATGGAATTCTGGACTGGGGGAAGAAGGGAATACAAACAAATGGAATTCGAGGTGGGGGGAGAGAAATAAAACAGGCAGAAGACCTTGTGATATATGTACCTATTTCAGCTCCTGCCTATAGGTAAGGTAAGACAATTGTTAGTAGCGCATCCAGTTAATATCACACCCTGTCACATTCAAATCTTTCCATTTTCTTTACCTCCTCTTTCTCTATTCTATCCCTTCCTTTTCCTCTCTTTTCTCTGGTTCTTCCTTCTGCCCAAGTGAGCTCAAATTTCATTGTCATTTAGTTCTTTTTCAGACACGCCAGACTCTGTGACCCCTTTGGGTTTTCTTGACAAAGATATTAAAGTAGTTTGTCATTTCTTTGTCCAGCTCATTCAACAGATGAGAACACTATGAGTCTTTTTTCTTTCTCCCACCTCCTTCTTGTCTGTATCACACACCAGTGGTACCCAATGATACCCACAAATGTTTCTTAATCCTCCTAGTAGTGCTGACAAATTGCTATCTAAGCCACCAAGGGTACATAACGACCCATTCTCTTGCTACAGATCTCCAGGGCTGGAAATTACCCAAAAGTTCTCAAATTCTTCATCAGCCTGACAGAGTGCTCACAGTTCAAGAGGGATGGAAAGGTCATTATGAAGTGAGCGTCGGGTCAATGACGTGGGACTTTGAGGACCATCTTATCTTGTCCAGCCCTTTCTTTGTGTGCATGAGAAAAATGAAATGTTCAAGATTATATCAGTAGTTTAGCATCAGAAGTCGTATTTGAATTGACATCCTTCTGTTCTAGAGCCTGTATTTTTTCCTGTACTACTTAAGGACCATTTAAGAATCTTGGAAGCTGATGAAATAGAGTTGTGATAGATGAAAAGCTCATGGAAAACCTATCCTTACCTAACAGAATCACCATGATTCCAGCCAGCTGAGAGCGCCGGTACTTGGCAGCTCCTGGTTCATGACCCATCCGGATGCAGGGCAGGACGGTCAATAGCAGGAAGATGGCGGGTAGTCCCAGGACTGATGCAGCAATCATGAGGGCTCGACATGCCTGAACATAACCTGTCAGGAAGAAAACAAATGAGAAAGGGTTTTAGAACAAGGGCTATTGGTGTTTGAGCGAGCGAAGGGTCACCAGCGCTCGTGACCCCCATCTTCTACTTGCTCTAGATGTATAAGATCATTTCCCACATTGAATAAGAGATCTATCTCCAGGCTTAGACCATACTCCATTTTGAAATGGTTCACGTTGCATTGTTACCTTGCCAAGTAATTAACAGCAAAAAGGCAAAAAAAAAAAAAAAGTTGGGAATCAGTGCTTCCCTGTTCAGTTCAAGATAATGAAGAAGAAAGACACCAATCTATGGATATCTCCTTTCTAGCTCAGGTTTTTCACAACCACAGAGATTCCCCTAATTAACCCTTCTGATAATTGACATTTAGGTTCACAGATTAGATTAGGAATGAATTTACAAGTTCAGTCTACCCAACCTCTTGACTGTAGATGAGGATTCAGTGATTTACACACATTCAGAGAGCTAAAAAGCACCAACAGTAGGATTTGAACCCAGATCCTCTGCTTCTAGGACTAAACATGTCCATCTGATTTTGTTGCAGCATTTTGCTCTATGGCTACCATATTACTTCAAGCATTAATATTTCACCTCCCCAAGTAATCCAAGAACTAAAACAGCATCTTCTGTTTTTGGAGCTCCACATAGTGACTCAATTAATCAATAGATATTTTTAAGTACCTACTATGTGCCAAGAACCATGCCAGGCATTGGAGACAAACTAAAAAATGAAACAATTCTTGCCTTCAAGGAGCTTATCTTTTATCAGGGACATTCTATAGTAATAATTATTATCCGTCAGTATATCCTTGCTGAATGAATGAGGGGGAAAGAGAGAGGCAAAAGCAAGAGATCAATTCAGTCAGTGGGGTCCTTGAGGCCCAAATTAGACTAAAAACCCCTAAAGTTTGGGCCCCAGGCAATCAATAGAAATTAACCATTGGAATTAACTAAGAGGGAAAAGCAGCTAAATTGACTGGGGAATTCCAGTCTTCTGATTTAATTTTTGCTACATGACTCAGCCATTTTTTCCTTAAAATCTTTTGTCAATGCCTCATGATAGCATGGAAGTAGCCTTGAGTTCTCAGAAGCTATATCAGGAAAGAACTTTGAGTACCGCCTTTATCTGCTGCCCTCCATGTCCAGCCTCATGATTTTGGAAAGCTTATCATCAGAAGAGTGCTACCCACTCCCCACTCCCACCACCGCCCACCCCCCACACACACATACCCCTACAGAGTAAAGTTTTCAGCCACAGCAACTCAAGGTTTATTATTAAAACAAAGAATTTCATAGAGAGCTTTTTCCCTGCTTGCTTTATAAAACAAAAGGTTCTGTGACTTTAGACGCACTAATCCTGGGCCTACCAAAATCTCAAGCTGAACTTAAACTTGTAGAGGCAGCAAGAAATGGTGGAAAGGGACTGACCAGAGAGGCCCATTTGAAGCTGAGCTCAAACCTTAACTCTGCAGCTTACTGCTGTCTCAATTTCCAAAGGGAAAAAAAAGGGTTGGACTCACTTCCAGCTCTAAGTCTTCTGGAAAATCAACAAGGGGTCCAAACCTACATCTGCCTCCCTTTCTAATTCATGTAGGCAAGTGTGTACTAGAATTAGTTCATATCAGAGAGAAAGGAAGGGAGAAGGAAGAAAGAAAAAAAGAGAGAGCTGATTGTTAAATTTTCAGTGTGACCATTTATATCTAGGAAATCATCAAATGCTGATAAAGCGGGGCTTGATTTTTCATTTTGTTGACTTCTAGACATAAGAAAATGATGAAGATGTTAATAACACATTAAGCTTTAAAGTGTGTTTTGTGTACATTTTTTTTCCAGAGGACACCTCTGCATAGAGGGAAACCAAAGTTTCCAATAATCAAGTTTTCTTTCTGAAATTATTTCATGGAATCATCGAGTTCAGAGAAGGCTTTGCAGATCATTGAGTTTAACCTTCTCATTCTATAAACAAGCCCACTGAACCTAGGGAGGGTAAGCAGTTTATTCAAAGAAACAGGGAGCTGAGCAGAGATTCTAATTCTAGGTACAAAGATTTAAACTTGGAAGAGATCACAGAGATTAACTACAGATGAGAAAACTGAGGTCTAGAAAAGCTAAATAACTTGTTGAAGGTCCAATAGATAGTCATCAGAAACAGTGTTGACTCCCAGGTTCCCTGTATCCAGAATCAGTGCTCTTTTTACCATACTATTACCCTCCCTCCTTCCCCCTTTCCCCTCCCCCCTCCACCATCCACCATTAAACTACCTTAAGAGTTGAGGATTTTATAGTTATGAGGAATGGTGTTTGAACATAACAGTCAGGGTGGGTGGAAGTCAGTTTCTATGTGCTCCTGATGTGAGCATTTACATCTCAGAAATCAGCAAACACTATAAATGTAAGCTCGATGTATTATTTATTGATTGTGTAGACTTAAGAAAGTGATTGAAAAAATGCTAATAATGCAAATTAAACTTTAAAGTATGTTATGTGTATATTGGGTATAATTAAACATTTACTAACACACTCCTGGGGACAAGCAACAAAAAGTTCTTGGAGATGATTAAAATGGAGGAATCACGTTGGAATCTGGTTTCAGGAAGGAGCGCTCCTGTTCTCTGTAAACTGACATAATCAGCCTACTATGTGTCTTGGCACTGTGCTAAGCCCTGGGAATACAGAGGCAAAAATATAACCCCTGATCTAGAGGCTCATATTCTAATGTGGAGACAATAGGTAAATAAGGTAAATTTTTTAAATAATGTAAATAACAAGGTATATGCAGTGTAAAGTGTAAATAGAAGATAATTTTAGGGGAAAAGAAGGAGCAAGAAGGAACCAATTAAGTTCTCCTACCAAAGTTGCCTATTTAAGTCTTGAAGGAGGCCAGGAAGTGAAGGAGAGGGGGCAGAAGATTCCAACTGTGGGGGCTAAGGAGTGAAAATATCCAGTAAGAAGACGGGGTGTCTAGTTTGAGGAATAGCAAAAAGCCATCACCCTTAGAACATAGAGTGTGTGGAAGGGAGTAGTAATTCCAGAATTCTTACTAGAAATGAAAGAAGGGGGAAGGTTGTGAAAGACTTTAAATGCTAAACAGAGGCTCCGTATTTGATACTGGATGAAACAGAAAGCCACCAACATTTGTTGAGTAACCGGATAACATGGTCAAGCCTGTACCTTTGGGAAAAATATCATCTTGGCAACTGAGAAGAATGGTCAGTTCTCAGAAACATAAATTGCCCCAAACCCCCTAGCTCTGCTCTCACCTATCATAGGGCTCTTGGCAGCTAAAAATTATATATATAAAGGGAAAGCAGAAGAACCCTCACAAATTAAACAAGAATGAAAGTTAGAAACTCTCCTCTAATACTGGAACAGACACTCACACAGTCACCACCACATCCCATTCCCAGAAGAGAAACTGGAAAAAAACAAATGATTCGAGGACCAGGAGGGCTTTGTGAATGAAATGAATTCCTCCTGTGGAGTGGAGGGGGATGCTGGAGGATGAAACAAATGCACCAGCCAAGGGATGTGGATTGTAGAGTGTGGAGGTCCAGAAAAACTGTCACTAAGTTTAGGTAAGGGGAATAATTGCATCACTCCATATGACCTCAGTCAGCCCCTAGTTTTGTACTGGACAGAGGAATCAGACAAATTCTGTTTGACTTCAGAGGGCAGAATCAGGAGCCGCAAGGGAAGTTGCAAAAAAAAAATAATGTCAGGGGAAAAACACCCCAATAATTTGATCTGTCCCAGAACCCTTTGGATGGTGTGGGATCCCTCCCTCTGGAAACCACTGGAAAACTTCAAACAAATACTGGAGGACCCCTATGATGTGGAGAGGATTCTTGTTCAAACAGGGGTTAAAGTAGATGGCCCAAGATCTGTTCCAGCTCAGAGAATTTAATTCTGAGCCTTCATGGATAGATGGGCATCATGAAGCGGGTTCTAGATCAAGTCAGGGAGGGTAAGTGTATTATTAAAGCAGGGCTATAACAAAGTAATTAGCCCCAGAATTAACTATGAAGCAGAAGAAAAACTGAAGTAATTAGGAGGACTTTTGAAATGTACTATCCTCCCTTAATCTGGGAGCTAGCAAATGATCCTAGGAGCCTGGCACGGAAAGCAGGAGGAGAGATCTTATAGGTCCTTAAATTCAACCGTCTCCCTTGGCAGGGGAGGGAGGGATTTCATCTCTCTGACTCCAGTGACCAGCAGATCAGCAGCGGACAGGTCCAGCAGGCTGTTGAAAGTTAATTTACCCTGGATCATGCAGATCACAAGCTTGGAGCTGAACCTATTTCCTCCCAATCCCAATCTGGCAGCCCTTCCACCAGGTGTTAAGGAAGGAAGAGGACTGGTCATCCATTAAGAGGATCTGGTTCGAATCCCCATCCGATGCTCACTGCCCGTGGGATCTCGAGCACCTCCTTCAGCCTCAGTTTCCTTTAACTGTAAAATGTGCTATATGAGCTCCATGTGTCTCTCCCTGGACGGCCCTATGATTTCAAAGGGTCGCAGGTTTACCGCTAGCAGGGACTTTGAAGTCCCTGGAGAAAAATTAAGTGGAGCGACCCCAGGCCCTCGGGTATTAAGGAGCAGCTGGGATTTGAGGCTCACGGGTCTCTTTCCGTCATATTACGTCCGTCCTTCTGGGACCCTCCTTTAAAACTCCTCGCACACTGCCCTGGAGATGAGGAGTGAACGAAGGGGTGGCTGATGGGAGAAATCGGGCTCCCAGAGTGGGCTCCCCCAAAGTAGCGCCCAGACTGGACGGGGAGGGACTAGCGGGGAGAAGGAGGCAGCCCCTACCTGGCAGGATGAGGATGTCCACGAGCGGCTTGCAGTGGTACAGCCCCGTGGCCATGACGCAGTCTGCCCAGAGCCCCTTGGAGCCGAGCTCGTCCATCTTCCGGCAGGTGGTGATGGTGTAGCCACAGGTCACCACCCAGTCATTGGTGGACGTGGTGACCAAGATGCCGATCCAGCCCACGAAGCTCGTCACAAATCCAACCAGTTGAAGGCAGGTGGCAACCATGGCCGCGACCCCCCAACCCCCCCGCCCTCCTCAGCCCTCGAGCAAGCCGGCTGTCCCCGGGGGCTCGGCTGCGGTGCCCAGCCCCGACGGCGCGGACGGCTGGGGGTTCTTCCCAGGGACACCCGGAGGGCTGACTTCGGGACTGAGAGAGGCCCGGCTACCGGGGAGGGACAGGGAGCGAGAGGGGCAGTGGTGGCGGCGGACCGACGGGGCAGCGGCACAGGGCGAGCAGCTGGGAGCGGGGCCAGCCTTCTGAGACCCAGGACAGACAGGCTGAGGAGCGCGCCCCCGCCCCCCGGGCTTTAAAACCAGGAGCCCCGCCTTCTCCCGGCCAATCGGCAGTGACCGAGGCACAGGAAAGCCAATCTTTCTTGTGGGGGCGCGGTTTGGAATCCGATGGGAGGGAGGATTGGGAAGCCGGGAGAGGTGGGGGAACACGTGTGTGTGTGTGTGTGTGTGTGTGTGTGTGTGTGTGTGTGTGTGTGTGTGTGTGTGTGTGTGTGTGTGTGTGTGTGTGTGTGGAGGAGAGACAGAGAGGAGAGAGTGTGAATCTATCAGTCTCGAAGTGTCTGTTCCTTTTCTTAACCTGCCTGTCCTTCTGTTTGTCTCTAAAAACAAATGCCACTAACAAGGCTGATCCATTCCCTCTCTCCCTCCCTCCCCTATCCCCCCCTGGGCCCCCCTCCCCCGCCTCTCTTTCTGTGTCTGTCTCTGTCTCTCTTTCTGTGTGTGTGTGTCTCTCTCTTTTCCTGTGTGTGTATCTGCTATCTCCATCTCTCTCTGTCTCTGTGTCTCTGTGTCTCGGTCCTTCCCCCCCATGTGTGTATCTCTGTTTCTGTCTCTGTATCTGTGTGTGTGTCTGTCTTTCTGTCTCTGTCTCTCCATCCCTCCATCCCTTCCTGCCTCTCTTTTCCCCCTCAGGGCAGGGTCCATATCTCTGTAACATTCCCATTGCCTAAGTGCACGTATGGGCTGTGTGACTATGCTTGTATGGTCCTTTTTCTCCTAGATAATTTGTAAGCCTTCCAGGATAGTTTACATGCGGGGGGGCGGGGGGAGAGGGGAGCAGTAAAGCAGGTAAATGCTTGAGCAAGATCAGTCAGCAAGTAAATGAGCATCTCCTGGCTCTCGGTCCAGTGCTGTTTTCTTTTCTCCCAAGCACCCTTTAAGGTAAATTGTATGTATTAGAAAACAGAGAAAAAAGTAATACCTGAAGTAACAAATCTGAGATTGGAACTCTGGCCATAGGATGGAAGAGTTGGAGCTGAGCTGGGCACTAGCAATCATAATTAATCTGAACTTTTTTTACACTGAAGGAAAATAAAACAATTGAGAAATGTCATGATTTGGCCAAAACCAAGCAGAAAGGAAGAGAGAGCAGTAGGTTAGGATCTGGGGCCCAGGCCAGTCAGTAATCTTTTCCACTGAAGTAGAAAATTGTAGATTTATACTTTAAAGCTCTTGCTTTTTTCCAGGGGTGACGTTGTTCTCCGGACTTTTTTCATCCACTCCTGCAATTGATAACCTTTTCATCACTTAGTGAAATCTACCTTGTGCTATTTCTACATTGGAAAGGCTTAGCTCCCTTTTGTATAGTTGGATAAGATGATGAATTATAATATATTCCTAATTTATAACTTTATTTTTTGACAAAACTTGAATACTACTACTAGTGGAGAAATATTATAAAGAACTATGATAAAAAGGAATAAAAAAGGAATGTCACCTTTGCCCACTTTTAAATCTTTTAAAATTCTGTTCTATATAATCTTTTTTCTCTTTAGATTGTGAATAACATAAAAAGGGAGCAACTTCAATTTTCTAGATTGAAAGAGCATGGAAAAGATTATAAAATTTCCTCACAACCTTGAAGAAATCAGGGTGAAAGGAGGAAGGACATCTCTGAAGATGTATCTTTTCCTATCTTCTAGAAAAACCGCAACTTTGTATAATTATCTTCAGAGGCTTTTCACTGGCTTGTCATCTTTTCTACAAAGGCAGTGTGCTATAGTGGGAAGAACTTGATTTAGAATCAGAAAGCCTCAGTTCAAGGCCCAGTTTAACTGTTCACTCCCCATAGAACCTTGGGTGAATCAACTAACAAAATGAGCCTCAGTTTCCTCATTTATAATATGAAGAGGATGGACCAGAAGATCTCCAATGTTCCTTCTACTAATTCAGCCTATAATCCTATATGAATCCTACCTGAATGATAGAAGGAACAGAAGTGCCCAAATAGGCATCAGAAAAAAAAATTAAGTGCAGGATTCTCTTCTGTAACATGAAGCGTGTGTAAAAAGCACTTTTAGACTAAGGATATTTGGCAGGGAGCTTAAGGGAGTTAGTCAATATTTATTAAATATCTGGTTGGTACTGAGGAAAATTAGTTTAAAACTTAGCTTCCACTTAGTTCAAGCATGATGTCATGGAAAATGTAATGAATTTGGTCAGAAGCCCTGGGTTCAAATTCTAAGTGATCTTGAGCAAATCTCTTTTCTAGGACTGTTTCCTTGTCTCTAGAGCAGTGGTCCTCAAACATTTTAAATAGGGGCCAGTTCATTGTCCCTCAGACTGTTGGAGGGCTGGACTATAGTAAAAACAAAAACTCACACACTGTTTCCACCCCTCAGCCCATTTGCCATAACTGGGCAGGCCTCCGAGGGCTACATCTAGCCCACAGGCCATAGTTTGAGAGCATCTGCTCTAGAATGAAGGATTTGGGTTAAATAACTTCTAAGAGCTTCCAATTCAAAAGCCATGATTCCATGACTTGAGTTCAAATACTTGTTCCACTATATGACATGTCCTTTCATCTGTGCCTCAGTTTCCCTATTTATAAAATGAAAGGATGAACCCAATGACCTCTAAGATCACCTCTGGCTCTAAATCTATAGTTTTTGAGATTCTATGAGGTGAATTTAAACCCTTCCCCTCCGTGTAATATCTGTACAAACTTTTCTGAGCCTTAATTCCATTAGTTATAAAATAAGAAAGTTCCTTCCATGAAATGTTAGGGGTTTTTTCCAGCTCCTGAATCTATAATTATATGAAGAATCTATAATCACTCAAACTCTTCTTGTTCTATTGAAATTCAAATGGGACTAAGGAGTTTATGGAAATTATGAGACATAAAGTTCAACACCAGGAATAATAAAGCCCAGGGTGGTGATTAACAGCCCCAGAGCACACATCTGTAAGGGATTCTTGGGGAAATGGAAATGGGGCTTTAGAGACAACTAGTGGATTTTTGAAATCATTGCAGCCCTAGTTATAATTGTTTTTTTTTTTAATCTCTGTTTTGGATGAATCCTGCAGGATCTATCTATCCACTAACCTCCTTCATATTAGATTCACTAATTCAAGATGTGAGATAATTAGTCATAGGTAGACTTCCTTTATTCTGTAAATCCTTTCTTTAAGTAATTTAAGCCTATAGAAAGCTAGGTTTGTTGTTGTTCAGTTTGTCCTCTCTTCCGCTCTATCTACCAAACTATCCATCTACTTAGATGTTTAAATAGCCCCTTCATTTTACTGATAAGGAAACTGAGTCATGGGGAAGTAACTTGCCAAAAGTCACAGAAAGTGAGTATCAGAAGACAGATTCGAACCTGTGTCTTCTAACTCCAAAGCTTCTTGATAGTTATACATCAACCAATTGCTTCTTATTGTCAAAAGGACAGTGGTTTATTACAATGATTTGCAAATATGAGTAATCATTATAAAAAGAGAAAATATTAAAAGATGATCAAGCCCATCAGGCACGTCCCTTAGAGGTTCTCCTTTAATTAACCTACAGAAAATTAATTCACTGTTGCATTTATGTTTCCAGGCTATTTCACATTAATACTTTGCAAGGATCATCCATTCTAGTCAAATTGCCTGGCTAGTTGTTTTCCTTTTCTAAGGGTATGCTGGAGTCAGCTTGCTTTTGAGTTGATTGTTAAATTTTTAATGTGAGTACCTACACCTTGAAAATCAACTAACTCTATGAATCAGGCCTTGGTTTATTGTTTTATTGACTGTCCTGACTTAAGAACTGTTGGAGAAAAAAAAAAACTTTTTCAGTATCAATTTCTTTATTCATTCATTCATTATATTTTTCTGGGAGGGAGGGAGGGAGGGAGGGAGAAGAGGAAAAATAGAAGGGAGTAAAGGAAAAAAGGGGAGAAAGGAAGTGGGAGAAGGGGAAGGAGGTTAAGAGAAAATTTTAATAATGTAAATTAAGCTTTATGTGTCATCAGTACATTCCCCCCACCCAGCCAATATTAATCATTTGCCTGCACCCTCGCCTGCCCATATCCCACCTATAAACATTTGCACAGGTGATACACACACCAGGAATGTACTCTTGTTTGTCCTTTGTTCCTTCTAAATAAGTATTTATAATTATAAATAAGTCTTTATTACCTTCAGTTTTGTGCTTTACACACACACACACACACACACACACACACACACAATTGTCATCCATATGTATGTTCTTCTGACTTCACTTTGTATCACTTCATATTTCTCTGTATTTTTCATCTTGATCATTTTAATAGGACCATAATTTTCCATTAATATTCCAAAATGTATTCAGTAATTCATGGACTGTTGACCATATGCATTGTTATAAATTTTTTCTTATTAAAAAAAAACTAGTAATATTTTCACACGGCTAGTTTCTTTTTTTATATATACTACAGTATTTCAAGTCCCAACAATGGGACCAGAGGGTCATAAATCTAAAGGCGTGTTCAGGTTTGTGATTTACCATGTGTTGTCAGACTGCATCACTGAGATCCCACCAATAATAAACTCTGGGGGGCAAGATGGGAAGGGGAGGTCTGTTTTTTGGTGGGGGTTCTACACAAATTCTGTCCATCTCTTGTCCAGATTTCCACATATATCTAAAGAAATATTTTATTCATATTGTGTATCTGAGACAGATTTTCAAGAAACTAGGCCAGGACTGGAAAGGGGGAAAGTGCTTTCAGAACACTTTCAAAGCACTTTTACTGAACCCAGGCTTCCCATAAGAGCAAAGCCCCATCTTTTCAGTGCAAACGTATCACTAGTATTATGATATGGCAAGGAGATCTAAGGTCTAGGAGCTCACTCGTGACTGAAAACACTGAACAACAAGACATATGAGATCTGCAAATATTGAATCTGAAGAACTCAAGATGAGCATAGTACAAGAGAATAGCACATGGCAAGGGTCAGACACCTGGGTAATATAAACAGATTGGACCATATAGCCAACAAGGAGTTCCAAAGAAAAACAGAATCAAAATTAAAGAATTGAATGGCAAAAAGGAAAACCAGATTGGTCATATGACGAGAGTGAAAATGACAGCCAGTCAGAAGGCTGGTACCCTAGCATTGTTGCACTCTAAATGCGCTCTGCAGAACTTCAGTGAGGTCACAGTTGAGAATCCTAAGGATGGATAGGCACAAATGAGTCAGATCAAGTCATTGGAGGAAATTCTGGAATCAATGAGATCACAAAGTCATTTGAGCTTTTTTGCCAAGTTAGTGGGTAAAATAATAATAGTTCACATTTCTATGCTTATAAGATACCAGCCTTTACAATTAATATCTCATTTGACCCTGAAGACCCTGGAAGGGAGGTGTATTGAAGGCAGGTTGCCTATCTATTTGCACTTCCCAGAATCCCTGAATCTCAGTCTTAGAAAGAACATTTAAAGTCCTTTCCTACCTGACTCCAATATACTTTTCATCCTTATTAAATATTATTTTCTTTCACACATTTTAAAATCCAGTCAAAATGGCCTTCTTTCTATTCCTCAGATTTGACCTCAATTTTTCACCTCTGACTCTTGGTAAATAATCTTTCTTCTATTCCCTGAATACAAACTTAGGCTTGATGTCAAGACAACATTAATAAAAATATCTCAATAATATCCAAAAGTGGGATGAACTGTCTCAGGAAGAAGTAGTTTTCCCTCATTAGAGGTTTTCAATGCTTTTTTTAAGCATTCAATTTTTATGTTCATTTCCAAATTCTTTCCCTCCCTGCAGCCCCTGCCCCATCCATCAAGAAGACAAGAAATACAATACCCATTTGTGGAATCATGCAAAACATTTCTCAAGTTAGAGGTCTTCAAACAAAGATTGGATGACCAATTAATATTTCTAATTTTCCTTTTTTTTCATTAAGTGTGTATATATTTAAATATAATTTAAATATATATCTTATATATGCCATATATAAGTATATATTACATAATGTAGTTATTATATAATTATTTAGTTATTATTATTTATTATTGTTAGTTAGTTATTATATATATTATACATATAATATATAGTTATTTATATTATAAATAGTTATTATATAATTTATATGTTATTATATATTTAGTTATTATATAGTTATTTTATCAATTATTATATAATTATTTTAATGTGTTTTACATATCAATTTTTAAATCTGGTAAATATTTTAATATAAATTATATTGTATGTAGTAATTACATAATGCTTATTGTTTATTGACATGGTAATATAATTGTATATTAATAATATGATATTATATTAATATGTCGAATATATATTTTACATAATATAAATAATTGTGGTTGCATTAGTTATTATATAATTATTTTAATGTTTTACATATTCATTTTTAAATATGGTCAATATTTTAATATACATTATATTTATTAATTATATAATAATATGTATTCTTTATTGATATATTAATATAATTGTGTTAATAATGTGCTATTATATTCATCTGTCTAATATATTATATATGCCATATATAAATATATTTTATATAATATAAATAATTATGGTTGCACTTATTATGTAATTATTTTACTATATTTTACATATCGGTTTTTAAAATATTGTAAATATTTTAATATAAATTATATTGTATATTGCAATTATATAATATTGTTTATTCTTCATTGCTGTATTATGTTAATATACAAGTATATTAATTATATAATGACATATTAATATATCTAATATGTCAATTGTGCATAGTTATAATATAAATATATTAAATATATTTTTATATACATTGTATTACATATATAAAACATACCTATATACTTACCTAATAGATTTTTTTTGAAGAATCATCTGAATTAAAGTAGAAGCATTAAATCATTTGTCATCCAACCTTTGCTTGAAGACCTGTAATTCCTTAGATTAATTCTAAGAACAGCGCATATATAAGCATATAACAAAAGTATATGTATAAATATATACATACTTATGTATAGAATAGTTATATATCTCTTTATATATATATATATATATACATAGATTTTTAAGTCATTTAAAAAATAGAAACATTAAGTCTTCTACTTCAACAAACTATAATTAAAATGAAATTGGGAAGTATTTAACAACATGTTTTGTGGGTTGTCTCCTCCCATGTAGCATGAGTCTGTCACTGGGTGGCTCCAGGAGAGGCAGAATAGACTTTTCTAGCCTGTTCTCATCCAACTCTTCTCCAAAGTATGCTGTTTCTTTTCAGGAGGGGAAGCAGGAAGCTGGGGCCAGAGGCTAGCTGCTCTGCTCTCCTCAGGGAGAAGGGTTACCAGACAGAATTCTATCTGCTTCCTTATCTACTGTATTCTAGGGGAGGGGATCATCCCCTAGATGGGGATCCTAGAAGGTATATATAGGAGAATACATCCCTGAAAATACAAAATGGAAGTGCTTTCATGATCCAGACAGGGGACAAGCATCTACTTTTTTAAAAAGGAGAAAGTAACAGCCTGATTCAACTCCAGCTGTAGGATGTAACCCTTTAGATAGTCAGGATGCTTTCAATTTAAACTCAACAGCAGAGAGAGTTTTGCGATTACAACTAGTCATAAAATATTTGGGTTACTATAATAATCAGCCCTTACAGGAATTGGCTTGGCCACTGGAGGGCTCTCATTTTCCTGGGAATGCTTGAGAAACAAATAAAAATCAAGCTTAATGAAACCCATTTACACAAAGACAAAGCTATGTATGTTTTAATGATTCTGTAAATTAGCCTAGAAATTATTCTTCATCTGATTATTTTTTTAATATTACATTAAATGATTCTCCACACATCATGCTGTGATTGGCTCTTAAGGATGGTGACAGTAGTTTCTCTAATTTGGCTCCAAGTCATAAAACAGAAAAACGAAAGTAAAAACCATGATCCTCAAAGCTACGTTTTGCTTTTATGTGTCTATTTAACCTAATACTATGGGGATTTTTAAAATAATGAGTTCAGCCTCCAGAAAATGCTCACTATTGGAAAATATTGCCCCAAAGGATCAATATGGAGTTTTCAACAGTATTGATTTGAAAGAGCACATGAGAAAATGGGATTTTACTGTAACCATTTCAGCTTGGTTATTTTTATGAAGTTGAAGTAACGGGTTTATATTAAATGAGTAGTGCTCGCATCATTATGTAGTTTTCAGCTGTTTCCTACTTCATTTGTAAGGGAAACAAAGAAGACCCAATGTATTGTAACCTTGTTGTTTAGAATATTTTAGCCTTATGGTGAAATTATGGGAAGAATGAATGGGTTTTTATCTGTATCTTTGTAGGGAACATCCATATTGATGAGTTTACAGACCCATAAGAGTGCTTAATAATATTTTTTTCATATACAAAATAGGAAAAAAAAACCCTACACCAGTCTCAGATACATTCCATCTGTGTGATTCTGGGAAAGTCATTCAACCTCTATTTGCTTCAGTTTCTTCAACTGTTTCTTGTTCATTTGGGTCTGATTCTTCATGACCCCACTTGGGGTTTTCTTGGAGAAGATATACTGGAGTGTTTTGCCATTTCTTTCTCTAGTTCATTTTACAGACGAGGGAACTGAAGCAAGCAAGGTGAAGTGACTTGTCCAGACTCACACAGCTCGTAAGTGTCTGAGGCCAGATTTGAATATGTATGTATATGTTTGTATATATGTGTGTGTATGTTTGTACATATGTGTCATTGTTGTATGCATGTATGTGGATGTGGATATATTATGGATGTTTGTGTGTATATATGTATGTGTTGTGTATATATGTATATGTTGTAGCTGCATATATATGTGTATTGTATTTATGTGTGTGCAATATGTGTGTGGGTATCTGTATGTGTGTCTGCATGTATGTGTGTATGGATGTATATATGTGCATCTATAGTATATATATATATTTCTGTGCATGTGTGTATGTATATATGTGTATGTGTTGTATCTGTGTTGTGTGTGTTTATGTGTGTGCACACATGTGTGTGGGTATTCATATGTATTGCGTATGTGTCTGCATGTATGTGTGGGTGTGGGTGTAAATGTTTATATGTGTGTTGTGTATATGTGTGTCAATGTGTATGTCTGAATATATGTGTGTGGATATGTGCTATGTAATATTGCATGGGTGTGTGTATATATGTGGATGTGGATGTGTATATTTTCACATGTACACATGTATGGATGTGTATATTTGTGTATATTATAGATATGTTTGTGTGTGTACATTTACGTATCTAAATGTGTATCTGTGTATATGTGTATATATTTGTGTATATAGGTATATATAGATATGCTTGTGTGCATCCACAAATATACACGTACATATGCACATGTACATGTGTATTTGTATGTGTGTATATATATATATATAATGAATATATGTATATATTTTTGAAATTAGATTCCCACATGTAATTAATTGTTTCACCAAAACCAATGAACATTTAAAGTTAAGTAGCCTTAAAGCTTTAAAGCTGTTTCATCAGTCTCTCTTTACAGTAATTGTTATCTGTGTCATCTATGTGAAGGTTCCCTTCTTTAAATCTGTGCTCTCATCAAAATGGATATTCCCTTTACGCCAATATCCAACCATCTATCCCTTCTCATCCTGAGTCAGTCAACAAGCATTTATTAAATTCCTGCTATGTACCCAGCAATGTGCTAACCACAGAGGAAAGGAGGCTTACCCTCCATGCTGAGAGCCTGACTGACTGAACTTCTTTCCCAATCAGAAAGGTCTCTAATGACAGCCTTCAGACTGCTGCTTTTGCACATTAGTGAAGTTGTAGCCTATGAACGCCCACCATGCACTTTTCCATCAATTTTGGGGGAACCCACGACTTTAATTCTTGAGGAAACTGGATTTTTCCATGATTCATATCCATTCAGCCTTTGCATTGGCCAGCCCTTAAGCTTGGAGAGTTCTCCTTTATTTCTTACCTTCTGGCTTCCTTCAACAGGAAGGAAACTCACCTTTTATGCTAGACTTTCCCTGGTCCCCACTCCTAGAACCTTTCCCTCCACAGTGATCTTCCATCTTCTATCTTGTATGTACATAATTATTCACAGATTTTTCTCTCACACTGGGGCAGAAACTCTTACAGTCTTTTTTGGATTCTAAAAGCTTGACAGTGTTTGTTTGACACATGATTAGTACTTTGAAATGCTTTTTTGACATCATTAGATTATTAAAAATAAACCTTGTCCTTTGTTTCAAGGAGAAACTTGGAGCTATCACAAGCACCATCCAATTTCCTGAAGACAATCTAGGCTAAATTTTTCTTTTCAGCTCCATACTCAGTTCATTATCAATTTGCAGTGTCTGTCCCAAGAAATTTGTACTAATGAAGGGCCTCTATGGGTTGAACATCCAGGTACACACTTTAATCTGGACAGTAGACACCCACTTGTTTTTTCCTATGTGATTAGAGTCTGGACTCTTTTGAATTATTACAGCCCTTATTTAGGCAGCTCTGCAATACTTCTCGGTTTTGATGTAGTCAACACAATGTTATCCACAAACAAAAGCATCACCAACAGGCAATCTTAGTTTGGTTGGAACCCTCCATTCAGCTTCCTTCATGAGAATGGCAGGCATCTTTAGGGACCACATTTTCTGATTTTACATCTGACACTAATAATCAGAATGTCATCGAGCGGAATTATATCTTTGGAGATTGCAAATTTCCTGATTACTTCCTGCCATTGCCATTTGGCAAATATCCATATTCCCAATCTTAGGTTCCAGAGATGAAGAAGCATTATCCTTCCAAATACTTCTCTAGTACTTTGTACTAAAGAGTCTCCTAAATATCCTGGAGAGTCCCAGCAGTCCATTCAACACAGTACTTATGAAACTGATAATCCTGGCACCCACTGCCTTAAGGCCAGGTGATATTTTACATCACCTCCTCCCCCAGGTTACCCTTTTTTGTTTTTTTTTTCAATTTTTCTGCTTTATTTGTGATTCCTCTTCCCTGATAACTTTCACCAGTTTTCTTTTCTTATAACAAATTTCTCATTTATTCTTTTTTTATTTTACAACTCTTTTTTTTTTTGACAGTACATATACATGGGTAATTTTTTACATTATCCCTTGTACTCACTTCTGTTCTGAATTTTCCCCTCCTTCCCTCCCCCCCTCCGGTAGATGGCAGGCAGTCCCATACATGCGGGTTACCCTTAAGATTAAGGGATGTCTAGATTTGAGTATTGCCTTGGTGTTCCCCAGATTGAAGAGCTTGGAGCCCCAACACTGCACTTCGGTTTCACTTAACCACTTACCTGCCAGATTAGCTTTTATGAAGAAATATTTAATTCAAAAGACATCATCCACATACCAACTTACTCTCCAACACATAGGGCTTAATTTAAGGCCCTTGCCTCCTAGCACCTCAGTTTCTAGAGAGGGGAAAGGAATTGGATCTATAGTCTAACTCAGTTCTTACCCAGCATACTCTTGAATTCCAAGTCCAAGAGATCCCTTGGGATCAAGTCTCAGACAATCTGGATTCTCAGGTCTGCTGGCTACATCTGCCTGGAATCTGGCTTCAGAGTATCATGTTCAAACTCCCAGATCCAGTAAAGACTGCCGCCTATCCATGAAACAGAAGAAACAGGGATACCTCGGGCCAATCCCTCTGAGCCAGGAGATAAAAGGAGATAAAGGGGAGAGGAACATCTCTCAGTGGACTGTATGAAACTCATCCTCTGGACACAGAAGGAGAGACCTGACAGAAAAGATAATGGGATTCTTCTGTCTCATAGTTTTAAGGCTGTTCTGCATCGGCAATCAAAAGGGACTACGCCCCCTATGTGGAAGAGGAACACAGAGAACTGAGATGTCTCTAAGTGATCTGGGGATGCTATTACAGAGTCTTCAAAAATGAAGTCTTTAGGGAGGACCCAAGTTTTCCACAGCTGGTAGACATGGAATTCATAATCAGCCTCATAGAAAGTTATGGAAATTAAACAAGAAAATATTTTATAAAGCTTAAAAAGAGCCTGTCCTAGCAAGGCAATAAATAAAATGGGAATGAGAATAAAACAACTAACAAAGTAAAAAAATAGAGAAGGGAGACTTGATCTTTCTCTCTAGCGAAATTCTAGCCCCAAATATGTTCCCATGGGGACAAGGAGGCTAGCTTTGACTAAATTAGCATCTCAGTCAAGAAATAAACCAAACTTTCCTGGGTGAAAATTTTTCCATGATTCCCTGCAGGTCATAGGATGATCCAAATAGAAGTCTAAACAAAATCTTTCTGGGAGTCTCTCCAGCACGCAGAATGGATTAGGGACTGGATCAGTGATTTCATTATTACATAGAACTCCTAAATAAAAATACTCCCTTCTCCATTACAGGCTGGTACTTTCTCTGAAATTCATGGTCTCACAGTTTTCTAGAAAACTTAAGCCATTATCCATAGTGACAAATATAGCAGATCTAAAGCTGGACATGAATTCAGGGCTTCCTGGCTTCAAGTCCAATGCCTTAATCTCTATGCCACCCATCTTTACAGTGATGAAAAAAATCCTAAAACGAAGCAAAAGAATGGATAATTGTAATGACCAATGGTGACCTAAGCAAAGATATGAGGAAATGCATTTCTCTTCATTTGGTAGGAATATGAATAGTAGGGACTGTGGATGCCCAGGGTTGAATACACTATGAGATGCAACCCCCAGTTCATAGGTTTTGCTTAACTGCCACCTCTGTCACAAGAGGGTTTATTAAATGAAAGAAGATGCTGGGTAAGACAGGGTCACTGGATTCAGAACTGGCTGATATAAAACTGAGGCACTTTTTTTAAGCCAAGATCAGGTTTCACTTAAGTTTAGAAATCTGCTTGACGGAAAGGCCAAAAGTGTCTATTAATCACAATGTCATCAAGGAAGAAACTGAATCAAAAACTGTTCAATTAAAACCATGGAATGAAACTCAATACTCATCATGTTCTAATAATAGAGATGCTCAAATATCCCTCACCTACTCTTGTAGAGAACTTTTATGTATTTCCATTTTAGTTTGTATCATTAGGGCTTATATACAAAGTAGAGAATAGGAATAACAATGGCTCGCTAGGGTGAATAGCAAAAAAGATGCCTTCTTTATGATAAATTTAGTTCAAGGACTGAGTGGGGGTAGGAAGACACAACCTTGGCTTTAAAGGGCCATGGGGATCCAGGTCTTCCTAAGACACTTGACTAAGGAGAAATTATATAGCTTTCAATTTCAGACAATTGTTTTTGTTTACTGAATTCAGTTGTCTCCACAGACTCAAGGTAAAGGTTTTGTCAGAATCCTCTTCCCCCAATTCCAAATTTTGTCACCAAGTGGCCGGCCCTCGCTGCTCTAGCTTAAATTAGGGTACCAGTTATTTGTTATTCCTCTGTGCCTAGTTCAGCATATCCTATACAATAAGCTTTTAGTATTTGCTGATCAAAAAACGAATAGATGATGATTTTCTGAAGTTGGAGAAACTCTCACCTGTAATCAAAATTTTAATGACAAAAAAAAGAGAAGATAAAATATATTGGGAAATCACTTAAAAGTTTTGCATCATAATTATATAATATTGAAATGCTAAATAGATAGGCTTTTATTAAGCATAAATGGGTTAAATGTAAACTTAAAGGCACAAGGAAGCTATATTTACAAACATGATCTTTTCAATTCATCATTACAATTCTTTATTTGGAATTGAATCCAGTCTATACAAGATATTTACAAGACATGAAAATGGAAGGGGAGAAAGCACAAAATACAATTGAGGTATAAGCTAAGAGCACAGTATGTCATGTATCAATAAATAGAATTCAAAATTTGTAAACTAGGTGCCCAGATAGATGCATCTTGGTTTTACTAAAACCATATAAAATATCGTTTAATTTCATGTGAGGTAGAGGACAGCTTGTGCCATGTAATATAACCACAGCAACTTTTACCTTCAAACTGTACGTCATCGGCAAAGTCAGTATAAACTGTTGTATGCACTGATCATAATTCCAAAGTTTTCCTTTTCTCTTTTGCTACAGTTTCAGAACAGATATTTCACTTGTTTTCAAAGATTATCAGAAATACCTTGGTGTAAATGACTATTGTAGATAAACACTTCTAACTTTATGGATTAAAACAAATATGTATGTGAGTGTGATATATGTGTGTGTATATACACACATATATTAAACGCACACATACATATATATATATACACAACCACACATAAATATATGTGTGTGTATTATTGACAGACTGTAAAACCCCATAGGCAACCCAAAGGCAGCAAATTCTTTTACACACAACTTTTATGTTGACTATTTTAAGTACAATGTGCTTTCCTTATTTTCAAGTGAGGTATCTATATTGAAGAAAAATATTTGAGCTATTTCTTTTCTATTAAACTAACCTTCGGTGTTATTTCTGTTTTCTTGGACTTAAGGGAAAAATCTGTCCATATTGTAAATTTGAGCATTTTCTACCTCAGTAATCCTGTATATGTTTTAAGTTCTAAAGGATTTAAGAAACATTACAAAATGTATTGTTGTTCCAAATTTGATCGTTTTTATCCTCCCCCCAAAACCCCAAATCCCTAAAAAAAGCTGACTCTCCTTTTAATTTAGATGCAATAAATAAATATATCAAATATAAAATACTCAAATATATGTTTCTTCTCATAATGGAGATGCTTGAATGTCTCTTACTACAGAAAACTTTTTTAAGCTTTAAAAGTTTACTCAGTCCCACAACTTTTATAATACAACAGTTGAGAAGACTTTGTCAGTCTGAGCACAGAACTGGATGTACTTTAAAAGTATAGTAGTCCATTAGGAAAATGAAAACATGCTCAAATGTTCTGTCATATGGATCACATGGCTCAAGGGTGGGGAAAATGAAAAAACCCCAGCATTTTTTGTGAAGAATCAAAACAAGCTCTGTGAACGAGAAGGGAATTTGAGAAGGCTGATCAAAAAATGACTTCAGCACCAGATTTGCCATTCTAGAGAAATTTCCTATTTCAGGAGGCCTAATAATCTTTGCTTCTCACAAAGTGAAGCCAAGGATTTACATAAGCATGAATGGTTGCTTCTCAGAATTTCAAAATTGGTTGGCCAGCCAGCAGATTTCGCTATGGCTCCCTCTGCTACATTGCCTTCTTCAGTAATTGCGTTATGATCATTTAATATATACAAATGATTTGACATCTAGGTTAATATAGTAAATGTTATAAAATTAGCTCAAGAAGTGGAAAAACATTCTGTCATTTCCCTCAAAACTCAAAACTTAAGAGTGCTTTAAAAAAATTAAAGCATGACTTCATCGATAACATTTTTATCAAAATTTTTTCGAGTGATACATGGCTGTGCTTAAGAATCCAAGAGGTCTGAGTACCTTCAAGGACATAGGAATTTGCTTCTTGGCTTTCAGAAATTTGTTCAATTTCTCACAGCGACACAGCCCCTCAAAAAATTAAGCAAATTATTGCTCAGTAAAGAAACTAATGACATATGCTACTGCTTCCCCCCTCAAAAAAAAAAAATTTTGTTCTCTCAAGTAGCCTTTTTCTCATTGGATGTTTTTTGATGTGGCTCTAATTTTTTTTTTCTAATACAATAATATTAAGAGAGGGAGAAATATCTGCCTACCTAAACAATAGCACACAAACTATTGCCCAAACTTTCTATCAATAACTGACATGGAAACTGTTCATGTTGAGATCAAATTTATGTTGGTAGAGTGCTTTTTTTTTTTTTTTTAAGTCAAAGTTTTCTATAAATGTTTATTCAAATTTTCTGCATGTATTCAAGTTATATAGCATATATAATGTCATCTCAACTCTTGGAAATCATTGGAAGAGCTCAGTGTAGAAGTATATAAACATATATACTATTTACAATTTAAAAAAAAAAAACTTTGTAATGAATTCAGGCTGAAATATGACATGTTACTGTATCATCTGTATAAAATTAAAGCCTATGTAGAATGTGGGAAATGTATCATATGAAAGACTTGAAATAAATATTTCTTTGTTCATTGTTAAATTAAAAGATAATTTTAAAGGAGCTGAAAATTTTAGAAGTAAAAGAAATTTACAAAGATTAAGTAACTTTTTAACTGGGATTTTATGTTGACAGTTAACTGAGCCTACCATTTATAATAACCGGGAGGAAAAGTTGTTTGGAGTAAATCTGAGGAAAAGGAAGCCTCTTCCATCTACTGAATAATCACATGACTATCTAGTAATTTACAAGCATTATTCAACAACTAGAATCAAGATCATAAACACCTCTGAGCTTTTCAGTCTAACTAGGCAGGGCTAGTTCTGTGTTTACAAATGTTATCTTAGTAAAACTCAAATGAATGCACAAAACCACATCTTATTTGTTTAAATTGATTCTTTGTTCATTTGGGGGGTACAAATTATTTTAGGGCACATAAATACCATTTATAGTGAATCACAAAATTAATTCTTTAAAGTAATGAACAAGCGGCTTAAACGTTTTGCATCGCTACAAAGTGCCTAACTTGCATCCATCCTGAAAGTAGGATTTGGTAATCTGTATACAAAAAAAAAAAAAAAATCCAACCATATATCTATATCTGTAAGTGGTCTGAACTAATAGTTATCAAACAGTACCTTATGAGAGACTATCAAAAGCTTAGAAAGCATGGAAAAATATTTCCAATGAATGGTGGCTTCAGTGTATGTCATGAAAAAAAAATGAATGCTACTATTTTAGCTCTTTTAAATAAATGGATAATTCATGTGAAATCTGACATTAAAGAATGACAGACCTATCTGTGCAAAAAAAAAAAAAAAAAAAAAAAAAAAGTGCAAGAGTTTATTTTCCTACATGGAATTCCTGTCTTGCTTCTGAAAATTGTATGAAAATCAGCAGATATCTGGATTTTCCCATGCATTAATTTATGGTGCATTAGTATCTAATGGCTGCAAATTCCTGATTTTTAACATTAAAGAGCTAAATGAACGTGGTCCATTTGCAGAGATTTTGGTAAGATTTACCTTGACATTTACATATACAAAAATTCTAAGTGACTTTCAAAGTGTTTCATATTTTACAACCGAAAGAAAAACAAACCCACAATTATAAACATCAGTGTGATCCCTACCTACATATAAAAACTGTACAGGAGAGAAGCTAATGGATACCAAAGCAGCTGAACTACATTAATGATAACACAACTGGGTTCCCTCCCTCCCACATTCCCAAGAATTAATTCAGGGATTCTAAAGAGTAAGTCGCAATTATTACTTTAAATTCAATGTACTGTTACTGCCTGGAAAAAAAAAAAATAGCCTCACATAAGCACATTTAAACAAGATAAAGAAAAACAATCCCCCACCAAGTCAGCCATTCCTTTTCCGTAGCAGCAATGCATAATGAATTCCTCCACCAATGTTCATGGAAATTCCTTCCACAGTCAGAAGAGAATCAGAAGTTAATGTTCTTTATGGAGCCATGAATTCACAACAGCAACTTACCAAAAAAAATGGTGTCCATTTTAACACTCAGAAAAGATGGAGCTTGGATGCCTCCCATGATTCAATATCGAAGTAAGAAGACACCAAAAATATTGCAGAAAGTGCTTCCAAAAGCAAGTATGAAACATGGGTAACAATAAAACGGACCACAGGGTATGTCCTGTCATACAATGCTGCTTTAGAAAGGTATAGTCATTTGCATTAGAAATAGAGGCAGACACCTATTTAAAAATATATGGTTTCAGTGTTACTAGTTGTTTAAGATTTTTAAAAACACTAGTACAAAGAAACAGATTTTCATTCATTTGGAAAATCTTAAAATTCTATCATCTCTTCACTTTCCCTGTGAACTCCCAATGAAAACAATGCCTCCTTGCTCTTCACACAGGCCAGTCACTCCCAGGTAAAGCACAAAGGCCCACTGGGAAAGCAAACACAGGGAGCTCTCTTCACCAATCTCTACTCTTTCGAAGTCTTGGCAGATTTCACAATCTGATGCTTTAATTCCTTTATCATCATCTCCAGCTTCTGTCTGGCTTCTCGCTCCTGCCTGAGTTCGTCCTGAAGCTCTTGTCTGTCTGCCTCGGCATGATCCAATCTCTGGCGCAGCTCAGCCAACTGCATATTCAAAAAGATTTAATTCAGGTTTTTTACAAATGCATTGCTCCACATAATGACGAACCAATAGTTAAAGAGTCACTGAATTCATCTGACATGGAAATATCCTATCCAATACACATTCCCTCAACATCATTATTTGACTAAATGAAAACAGGAATCAGGCCATATTACAGTTAGCTTCATCCTAAAAACAACTGACCCGAAAATGTCCTGGTGGACTTCGGTTATAATGTGTCCCCAGAGTGGGCTTTATCAGAGTAACCTTGGGTGCAGTAACTTTCTATTTGATATCTGATATTTGATTTCAATCTGACACAAAGAAATAGGACTCTGCAAAACAACCAAGAGAAGAGGACGTGGTTTAATACCTCAAAAGAATAATTGGTTAGAATCTAGCAGTACTAGAAAGACTCAGTGATTCATGGATATTCCTCATTAAGTGTTGCAGAGGTGCCATATATTGTATTCCAATTATGAAAGCCAGGGAAAGGGAAAGCAGAATGCGGAACCCACACTGACATCACTGCAGGCTGATGTAGCTTTTAATTTATCATTGTATAATATGTGGTCTTCAGAATCTAACCCCAGGGCCTAAGGAAAGGATTATTTACACAACTCAGACCAAGGAAAAAGTATCTTATACTCAGGAGTCTCAGCCCAGCCCAGCCTAAAAAGTGGCAGGTTTTGGGGTCAAGTAACAAGGCTCAACCTCAGAGCCAGAATCCCCACCTGGAAAGAAGCTGTGCTAAGAACAGAGTGAAGAATAAAGTGTGTGCTGGGAGCAGGGAGGAGGGAAAAGGGGGAGAGGTAATGCTTTAGGCGACTTTTCACATCAGAGGAAAAGGCACTTCTGCTATTGAAGCCCAAATCATCCAAGAAAGTATTCAGTTAGTAGAACCTCAAGGATAAAACAGGGTGAGAAGAGACCAGCCACTACTGAAGGGAAGTAGAGATCTCTAGGGAAAGAAATACCAAGGCAGCAAAATCTCTCTCTGGCTAATAATTGTGCATGTATGCCTGCATGTGGAGAATTTCTTTCCCATTGGATTCCATGATAACTTAGATTTTTGTAAAAACTACATTTTAGATAAAAATATGCTAAAGAACTGTTGGAATGCTTTATCCTGATTTGGGGGAAAGGGAGCCAATTATTCTAAATATAGTAATCTTAGTTCTATGATTCAAATTTTCAGTACTTTAAGCAAGTGATTAAGAGAGGAAACAAAAATGATGAACTTCATAAATCTAAATGATGCTCTCAGTCTATACTGAAATAATAAATTGTGTGTGTGTATGTATGTATACAGTGTTATTATGATATAAACCACACTAAATTAAACATAAAATTCTTCTCTAGAAAAGCAGAGACAATAAAGAAAAAAAAAAGTGGCTTTAACATATACTGATACCCATTATTCTACACAATTATTTTTTAACTTTCTAGCCCAAACTACCAGTTTCTTCTCCCTTCCCCCCCCCCACCCGCCAATTTATTCTACACTGCTGTCCAAACTTACCTTCCCCAAAACAGGTCTTGTTTTCCTTCCTTCACACTTTCAGCTCATGATTTCCCCTCCACTCCAAAATACTCCTTTCTCTACCTGGCATCCATTTCCACTTGTGATCTTTACTTCTACAACCTTCAAGGCTTCACTCACAAGCCACCTCTTATGGGAAAGGGAAATCATGTCTGGATACCCATGGCCCACAGTAAATGGGACCTTCTCTCCTGCTAGCCCTTCATCCTTACCTGAGCAGCATATTCAGCCTCCTTGTCTTTCTCTAACGTTGAGTCGCAGGTACACTTTTGCTTCATCACTTGCTCCAGTTTTTTCTCCAAGTCCCTCTGTTCAATGTAGAATTCTTCCATCCTCTGGGCATGCTCAGTCTGTAGAGACTCCAGCTCTTTTTGTAAATTCTGCTGTTCCTCGGTGAGTTCCTTCATGGCTTTTGAACTGCTCAGCATTTCCACTTCCTACAAAACAAATAGTCAGAAATTAAGTCTTATTTTACTTCTTTCCAGTTAAAATTTTCAATTCAAAAACCAGAAACATTCAGCCATTAGTCTAGCAAGGGTATACAAACATAGGGTTATTGTATTTTTAAAAACTTCTGCCTAAATTGGCATTGTCATTGACAAATTTCTAAATGTTTATAATTCTAAAAGCTTCAAATAAAACCTGAATCATCTATGTGTGATTTACAATAGGTTCTAGATAGCATTCACTTGACTTTTTGTGTTCACAAAGCAAATAAAGCACAAAAAATAATTTTTTTTTCACTAAATGGATAATCATTTAAACAACAGCCTTACCATTTGAAGCTGTTGCTTTTTCTGTAAAATAGAATTTAATTTCTCTTGTTTTTTAACATAGGTTCTCATAACTTCCTCCATGATTTTACTCTTATCGTCCTCACAGCTGATATCCTTGATGATCGATGGCCATACAGTTGGAGCCTCTTGGCCCGTTTCCACCTTGCTGGTTTCTGAGTCTATGATACAAACTTTGGGCTCCAATTTCCTTTTGTTTGTAGAAGAGGTTGACATGGATGAATCTTGAAAAGAAAAATAATAATAATAATAATGAAATAATTGAAAATCATCTTGCTTACAATGTGGATATTAGAATTATTACATGGAAGCTAAAGAATAAAATGCAATTAAATGCAAAAATTACATAAGAGTATTACTTATTATTTAAGTATTTTGAACACATAAATATGATTTTTTTAAAAGGGGCAATATAATCAGAAAGGGAGATGATATAATAGCATATATTGTAGATATTTTCCTTCAAGCATGGTCAAAGCAAAGTACTTGAGTCATCTTGAAAATTCCATGATGAAAAACTATATATATGTATATATATATATATATATATATGACTCTGCTCACCCAGATGGTTTCCAAGTTCTTGACCAGATTTGAGATCCATCTTCTCTTGTTCCTCAAGAGATAGCTCTGGGTAAGAAGCAACTTTTCGTGATTTGCTGCTGGCGTGAGATTTCTCAGGCTGCCCTGATGAAGCCTTGTTTCCTTCTACCATTTTGGCCCCTGCTTTTGTGGCTTCTTTACATGGCGACACAGCTGAAGTAAGCGACACATTTGGAGCAACCACTTTATCACACATATACAGGTAGTAGCTGAGAACACAATGAGAAAAAAAAATTACGTCTCATTTTTAAATGTACAAATAATGAAATCAACAATTTTTCGTTTTTTTTATTCACAATGTCTACAAATCACAAGCTAAAGAATGAAAGTCAACAAATTCTTCAAAAAGCGATGAGAGATGGCCCTAAATCAAGGTAAGGGAATCAAATTATCCCTCAAAGGGGCCTTTGTCATTGTACAAGGAACATGGCAGTCCAGACACATCTTCTTTTGCACCTTTTTGCAAGGAATGAGGTAGAAAATTATTCCCTTCAGTTCCCCTAAAAAAGTGGGGCTGAGTCCAGAAAGGCTCACATACACTGGGCAGCACTGAGGAGACCAGATTGTCCCAGACCAGAGAAGACACTCCTGGCTACTTGTGAGATCTATTTTTACCCCAGGAATGCTCCAGGGCTTCCATGTGTACTCCCAGGAGGCTGCTGGCTTGTTCAGCATCGTGCCTCCCCATGGTCCCATCTTCTTGGGCTTCTGGCAGCACCAGGGGGCTGATTGGAATCTGACTTTGGTCCACTACTAGCAAGTCCATAAGAACAAACACACTCACAGGGAAGCACAGCCCAATGTACATGGTATCTTTAAGCTGATCCTACAAAATGATCTTCCCTAAATATGCATAATAACATAATTAGCTTATAAACAATTAAAGACTGATATAGAAAGTATAGGCAATGGGCAAGCCCATGGCAGGCACTAGGAGGCTATAATGTTGGGCTGGTCATGTAGCAGAACCAAGGATTAACTGGCAGAGAGCCTATGCACTGTGCCAAGGGGATCACACCAGATAAGAAAGCACAGCAAGGTGGCGAGCTCCACCACCGGCAGGGAGCAGGAGGCCCTATGCTGATGAGATCACAGGGCAACTGAGTTAGGGCAGTACTTAGTGAGGCTGAATGCTGACCCAGCGATATTTTGCAAGTTAATTAATTAACAGGCTTATAGAATAAATTAATGAACATGAAAATACCAAATTATAATTACAAATGGCATATCAAATTAACAGCATTAAATTACAGAACAAAAGAACTTTGTCCCTGTGACAGTAAAGAAGCAATTTACAAAAGCTGCTCAATGCAGTAAATGCAACCCCAATTACCTTTCGCCCCATCCCTTGGAGTCATGGTCCTCTAATCACCCTCTTCTCTTAGCTTTCCTTTTCTTTTAATCACCTTTCTGACTCACTGGCCCAAGTACTCCCCCAACCTGGCTAAGGACCAGCAGGCTTAACCCAACCTCCAAAGGCCTCCTTACAACTCCACTCTCCTCTCCACAGACCTCAAAATAAGCTCATCTTATTACACGTGTCCAACATATATTGGATTACTTTGCCATCTGGGAGAGGGGGTGGAGGGAAGGGAGGGAAAAAATTTGGAACACAAGGTTTTGCAGGGCTGAATGTTGAAAATTATCCATGCAAATGTTTTGAAAATAAAAAGCTTTAATTATTTAAAAAAAAAATAATAAGCTCATCTTTCCCCCCTAAACTTCTTCTGCCTTTAATCTGTTCCTGGCCTCCCTTCCCAGCTGGCTTCCTAAGTTCAAAGAAGTCTTGTCTCAACTCTCCTGCTCTTCCAGACCAGGTTTTACACGGATGCCAGTCTCCTCATCTGCAGAGATTCAGGCATTTCAGGGCCTGCCCATGATCCTCACTGGCTCCCTCTTGCCTGCTGACCAGAGCACTGATGGCCTTTCTGCCATGACCGGGTGCCTCCTTCTCTTGAAAGTCATCTTTCAGGCTATCTTCTCCAACAGTCTGTTTTAGCTGAACTAGACAATCACACACCGTGTAGCCTCCCTCCATCCCTTTCTACATCCTGTTTGGAATGTACCTACTCCATCTCAAGCCTCCTTTTTACAACTTAGAACCAAACTCAGATGTCACCTCCTCTGACCTTTCTTTCCTCCACAGATCATATATATATATATATATATATATATATATATATATATCTTATATAGATTGTCTTATATAAACTTTATATCTCCCAGAGGGAAACATGGAGTGCCTACAGAGTAGGCACTTTTAAAATGTCTAATGAATTTAAGTTTGGGCACGGCAGTGGCTCTCTCTCCATTTCTAGACTTGGTGAATACACATTAACCAAGAGAAAAACTGAGCAACAAGAAAAAAATGAAATTACAAATCTTGTATGTTCTCAGTGAAAAGACGAAAAAAGTTTATGAAGATCTGAAGCTTCTAGAATTGCATATATTCAACCCATAGTGGATTGCTTGCTTTCTAGAGAAGAGGAGAGAGAAGGAGGGAGGGAAAAATAAAAAGCTATTATTAAAAAAAAAGTAATCACTTAAAAGGCAATCAGAGGAAGGTAATTCACATATTTCTAAAGAAGACTCACGTAGGAAAAAAAAGGCCATATCAGTGTACTCTTTCCTTAGAACTGCAAATATTTCTAAAGGACTCAATGCACCTGAAATGTAAAATACCCATTTACATTTGCAAGCTTTTCAGTACCTCTAGGCTAATTTACTGCCGAGCAGGATTGTTAGAACTTTATTGTACTAACAAGACAAAATATATGTCTACCCAAAGTGTTCTTTTCCCAAAAGGTCAATTTTGGATTTTTAAAATCAACCTTTGTATAACTGAAGAAATAAGATAAAATAAAAAGATGGCTGCTTACCTGGGATGGATGAATGGAGGAGGCTGAGAAACAGAATCACCTTCCTGCTTTATGACTGGATACCATGATGGCAATTCCAGCCCTGGGAGTGTATCTGCCTGCAAAAGAGGGAAGCAATATTCATCTTTAATATCCATCTTCTAATATATCGGTTCTTCCTAAAAGTCTTATGACAGAATAAAAAATATACGCATTAACATAGTTTCACCAAGCACACAAATATAACTATTCATAAGTTAACAGATTTTTTTTCAACTTACAGAATTCATGAATTATCCAAATTACATTTTAAAGTACAGAGTTCCCCTAAACTTACAAAATTCCAGTTCTGTTTTTGTGCCTCCAGTTGCCAGCAGCTGCAGCAGCACTCCGCTACCAAAGTACAAGTGCTCAATTCTAATTGATGCTCAATTAAACGATGCTCCACACTATTTAGACAGAGGCCCAAAGCAGGACTATTTTGTTCATTTGAGATATAGCACCCACTAAAAGAGACCCTCCATCAGCAGAGAAATTCCTCCCTTCATACAGCTGAGACAGACAAATGAGCAAGCTTTTATCTTTAAGCAGCACCCAAAGGTGCTAGGAAGGGGGAACGAAGCAAAGAGAAAAGCTTTTTTCCTTGATTTAGTTGGCTGTGAGGGTGGGAGTTGGAAGAAAAGACTCCCTTTACAAACATCGTATTTCTCTGTTACTATTATCCTTAAAGGGGAAAAAAATAGGCACATATGATGGAATAAGAGAAAAATAACAGAGAAGAAAATTGATGGGGCAGAGAGGCAAATCCAATGGGATGAGGGCAATGGGAAGAATTAGTTTAAAATAGGACAAGACAAGGGAAAGGAAAATTATCTGGAGTCCATCCCATTTGCCAACCACATAACACCAGGGAGAATGGCAACCACAGACTAATAGAACTAGAAAGGACGCCAAGAGATTATCTGATCCCTCTAGACCAGAACATGTTGAGTCTTTTCCTATGACTCTCCAGGAACAGAAATCCCCTAGGCTCCCCAGGAAGGCCCAGTTTCAATACTGCAACACTCACAGTCCCAAAGCTTTTCTTTCTAGCCAACCTAAACCCCCTCAGCTTGGACTTGTTTTCCTCCTTCTTGGTTCTCCCAAGATAAAAAAAAAAAAACCTTGCTATATTTAATCACAGCAAATCACCTCCATTTGTCCATTTGTTTCGAGGCTGAATAACTTCATTAAAACTTTTTTTTTCCCTTGAGGACCAATTTTTCTTTATTTAATCATTTTAGTTGCTCCCTTTTGAGACTCTTTCCAGGTTTCTTCAATATATATTTTTTTAATTGTTACAAAACTGGTCAAAAAACTCTTAAAGCAAAAAAAAAAAAAAAAAGAAAAGAAAAGAAAAAGAAAAACTCTGATTAATATCTCTAATCCATGAAACAGTTTTAAGTGAATTTTAAGGACTTACAGATAAAAAACTATTGTAAGAATTTCTTCCTCTTCTCCCTGCCACCTCCCCCATTCATCTCACTTCCAGGAAAATCTGGATCCAGCCTTTCTTACAATATGATGTCTTACAACACATCACATGAGAGCAAAATGGCAGGTTGGAATGTGACCAGTATCGTAGGACATTCTCCCATGACCCATGCAGGGATCTTACTGCCCATTCCACAGCTCATGGCAAAACTTGGGAGCTACCCCTGCCCTTCATCCATGTCTCCCCTTCCCATCTCTTTCAGCCTGCTTTATCAGCAGAAACCCTGGACTTCCACTTTACTGAGAAGAGACGTCTGGTACTGAGAGCTCCCACCTCTTGTTCTCCTTATTCCTCAGCTCCTCCTCTCCCTCATCACCGCCCTGGCCTTTACTTTTTTTCTCCAAGAAAAGGTGTTCTTTGTTGCCAAGTGCTTTCAATCCTAGCCTCCCATCTCCTCCAGGAATGAACTCTATCCATCATTTCCACCCACTTCATCCTCCTTCTCACTATTTCCTGGTTCTTTCCCTGCCACTCATAAACATTTACTAGTCTGATCCATCCTTGTAAAAACCCTCACTGGTCCCTGCAATGGGCCATCATCCTAAATCTCTCTTCTTTCACTGTCAGCTTTTAAAAACATCTACATTCTTTATCTCTCTGCCTACTCACTTTTAAAGTTTCACAGTTCTGACCCCATACAATACCAAAATGGTTCTCTCTCAAGTCCACTGCCTCAGCTTCCTTGGCAGACCTGGCTTTAACACTTCAGGTCGCTTTGCCAAGTCATCATCAAACTTGATTTTGATACTCCCCCATTTTCCCTCTCCCCCAAGACCCTGTCCTAGCGCCTCTGCCCTTCTCTCTTGATCTCATCACTTCTCATGGGATCTAGAATTCTCATTTCTTTGAAAGTAACTATCAGATCTATATATCTAGCCTTAATCTTTCCTGAACTCAAGGCCCCACATTCTCTATGGTTTGCTGACTTCTACACTTGGATGTTCCACAGGTATCTCAAACCTAAAATGTCTAGAATAGAAAATTTATATTTCTAAAAAGATCTGACCTCTCCGGTCACTATTGTTCGTAACATCTGAGTTCTCTTTCTCCCTCAATGACTCCAATATTCAATCAATTGCCAATTCTGTTGTTTCTCCTATCTATCCTTTCTAATCATGTGGCCACTGTATTTCCAATATCCATCCTCCCTCCCCTAGAATCTCCCTTTTCTGGCCCATCTGTTCTCCAGCCAAGGTAATTTTTCTACAACACAGGTCTGGCCCTGCTCAAAACAAAACCTCTATGACACTCCACTCTCTATTACGGGACAACTAGGCCAAAATCCTCACGAAGCCTGTTCTGGGCTACTCTTCCTTTCCCGGGTGCCAATTCTGTGCCCCTTCCTCATTTTCATTTATCATACTGACTTGTGTACAACTTGTATCCCATTGGCAAAATGCCAGCAACTTGGGAAGAGCAACTAGGTGGTACAAGGGCCTGGAGTCACAAAGACTTGACTTCAAATCAACCTCAGACACTGTGTTGACTGGCTGTCTGACTTTGGGCAAGCCCCTTAACCCTGCTTGCTTCCATTTCCTCATGTGTAAAACAAGCTGGAGAAGAAAATGGCAAATCACTCCAGTATCTTTGCCAAGAAAACCCCAAAAGGGGTTATGGGGAATCAGACATGACTGAACAGCAACCACAAAAGTTCCTTGAGAGCAAGAGCTATTTTGTTTTTGCCTTCATATATCCTTTGTTCTCATAAGCACTTAACACCTGATGAACTGAACAAGACAGAAATGAAGTCAAGTTCTAGAAATAGTGAGTCTATATCTATATCTATATCTCCTTTCTCCAGGAAATTTTTTAAAAGAAAATAAAAAACCTCTCATTTGTTCAACAGATACCCAAGTTATAGATTATGAATGACAGAAAGACAGAGGATCAGGAAGAGCAAGGGTTGCCAAGTGCCCACCTGTCCCAAGCACCGATTCCCTACCTGAGATGTTCTACCATCCCCAAGTGGATTTCTGTGCATCCCCAGCCATTGTGTAATATAAAGGTTAGTTACAGCAGATAAAATAATAGTTTAAATCTGTTTAATTTTAACAGTTTAAATTTAGAAGAAGGCTTCTAAATTAGCTAAATCCTTGGCAAATCAGTGAACTTCAAAACATAAGCAAGAAGTCTTCATATCCTACACCTGTAGGAAGAAAGATAGCAAGGATTCTAGGTTTCTTTTGTGGCTTCTCCAAAGTCACTTTCCATGTCTGAGTCATAATGGAGTGACCATCACAACTCTTACTTTTTCAGCAAGTGAAGGAAATCAGTTCTGTGGAATCAGGATCACTAAAGCATTAAGAAAGTCCTGCACTGGTGAAAAATCTACATTTCTACATCCTACAATCATTTAATGAATATTAAGTGCTTACTATGATACAAAAAAAAAAGGCAAAGGACAGTCCCTGTCCTCAAAGAGCTTCTAATCTAACAGGGAAAACAAAATGTAAACACACAAACTATAGAGACAATAAATAAATAAGAAATAATTAATAGAAAGTACGAGAAATAAGAAGAGCTAGAAAAGCTTGGATATAAAAGGCAAAATTTAAAGAAAGTCAGAGAAGTCAGTAGTCAACAGAGAACAGTCATAGAAAATACCAAGAAAAGGAGGGTAAAGTGTAAGGAGGCTAAAAAAGTAAGAGGGGACTAAGTTATAATGGGCTTTGAATATCAAACAGGGCATTTGATCCTAAAGGCAATGGGGAGCAATTGGGATTTATTGAGAGGGGATGTGACAAGGTCAGATTTGTGCTTTAGGAAAATCACTTTGGTGGCTGAATGGAGGATAGTGTGGAATGGGGAGAGACTTGAGACAACCAGACTCCCTCAGCAGCTACTAATTTCCAAGTGTGAGGTGAGGGCCTGCACCAAAATGGGGCGGCACTGTTAGAGAAGAGAAGTGGGCAAATTTGAGACCTGCTACAAAGGCGAAATTGAGAGACCTTAACAAAACAACCTACATAGTAAGGAATCCAGGATGACTCCTGGGTTGTGAACCGGAGGGATTGTGAGGATGGTGTTCCCTTGACAATAACAGGAAAGGTAGGAAGGAGCAGCATTTCATCATCCCACATGAAATTGATTTTGTTTTGCTACAGAACTTCATTTAGACAGTGTTTCAAATGCACATAAAAATCATTTGATATTAGTCTACCATATATTGTTATTTTATAACCTTTGAAAAGTATCTTATTTGTATCACTCTACCATTTATCTATTGGGGAATAGCTCCTGGTCTTATAAATTTGAATCAGTTCTTTATGTATCTTGGATATAAGACCTTTATCAGAGAAATTTGCTGCAAATATTTTTCTTAGTTATCTGTCATCATCTTAGTTTTTATGACAGCAAACTCGTCAATGCAAAACCTTTTTAATATAACCAAAGTTTTATCTTGTGTGATCCTCTGTTACCGTCATTGGGTATGCAAGAGTTAGCGGTGGGGGAAATAGTTTTTTTTTTTTTAATTTGAAGTGCTATTTAATATGTAAAGAGTTGAAAGATAATATTGTTACAAATGAAAATGACTATAGCACATTTTTATAAACAATTTGCAAAGTAACAATTTATGGCTTTTCCCAATCCCCTTTAATACTGCTGCCTTCCCTCTGCTGATTATCTCCCATTTTTGTTTATTGTTTAATGTTCAGTTGTTTGCATTTTGTCTGCCATTAGACTGTGATATTCTGACTGTCTTTACCTTTCTATCCCCAGCACGTAATATAGTGCTGCCAACTAGTAAGAATTTAACAGAATTTTGTTGACTTGAAACTCCTTCCACACAAATAAAATTAGATCTAAACAACTGGAAGAATATCAAGTGCTCATGGATAGGCAGAGCAAATATAATAAAAATGACAATTCTACCCAAATTAAACTACTTATTTAGTGCCATACCAATCAAACTGCCAAGGAATTACAGAGCTAGAAAAAGTAATAACAAAATTCATTAGGAAGAACAAAAGGCAAAGAATTTCAAGGGAATTAAATTTTTAAAAATGCCAATGAAGCTGGCCTAACTGTATCGGACTTAAAACTATATTATAAAGCAGCAGTCATCAAAAGCTAACCCATTCCTCTCCCCTAGACAGCAAGTGATCCAATATATATTAAATATGTATAATTCTTCTATACATATTTCCACATTTATCATGCTGTGTGAAAAATCAGATCAAAAAGGAGAAAAATGAGGGAAAAAAAAAAAAAAACAAGCAAACAACAACAGAAAAGATGAAAATATATGTTGTGATCCAATTAGCCCCACAGGCCTTTCTCTGAATGAAGATGGCTCTGTCTTATCATAAGTTTATTGGAATTGGCCTAAATCATCTCATTGTTGAAAAGAGCCAAGTCCATCATAGTTGATCATTGTATGATCTTGTTGCTGTGTACAATGTTCTTTTGGTCCTACTAACTTCACTTAGTATTAGTTCATGTAAGTCTCTAGTCTTTTTAAAAATCATCCTGCTAATCGTTTCTTATAAAACAATAATATTCTATAACATTCATCTGCCATAACTTATTCAGCTACTCTCCAACTGAAGAACATCCACTCACTTTCCATTTCCTTGCTACTACAAAAAGGAATGCCCAAAACCATTTTACATATGTGTATTCCCCTTTTTAATGATCTCTTTAGGATATAGACCCAGTAGAGACACTGCTGGATCAAAAGGTATGCACAGTTTGAAAGCCCTTTGGGTATAGTTCCATATTGCTCTGCAGAATAATTAGATTAGTTTACAACTCCCCCCCCAATGTATTAGTGTTCCAGTTTTCCCACATCTCTTCCAATATTTATTATTTCTTTTCCTGTCATCTTACCTAATCTAAGAGTTGTCTTAATTTGCATTTCTCTAATCAATAGTGATTTTTTCATATGATTAGAAATGGTTTTAATTTTTTCATCTGAAAATTGTCTGTTCATATCCTTTGACCATTTATCATTTGGAGAATGGCTTATATTCTTATAAATATGAGTCAGTTCGCTCTATACTTTAGAAGTGAAGCCTTTAGCAGAATTCTTGGATGTAAACATTTTCCCCCCAGTTTTCTGCTTCCTTTCAAATCTTGGCTACATTTGTTTTGTTTGTACAAAACCTTTTTAATTTAATACAATCAAAATTATCCATTTTGTATTTTATAATATTCTCTAGTTCTTCTTTGACCATAAATTCCTTTTTTTTTCCTCCACAAATCTGAGAGGTAGGCCATTCCTTTGTTCTCTTAATTTGCTTATAGTATCACCCTTTATGCCACAAATCTCTTCTGACATCTAATTTTAGAAGACTCCCATTATGACCTAAGTCCAAGACCACCAAATTTATTTTCTGCATGTGGTTTATTTCCTTTTATGCCACATAAGCAAGTGTTATTTACTTGCACAATTCTTTACCTACTCAATACTAGATTTTGTGTATGTCTGAAAATAAGTCTTCATACACCAATAGCAGCCTTAGACTTCTTCCCACCCATCCCTCTGGTTTGTATCTTTCAAGTCTTGCCTCCTAAAGGAACTACAGAAGAATTTCTAGAATTACTGGGAAACTGCCATGCTAAATGAATTATACAAAGGATGGAGAGAAAAATACATGAGTGAGTATAATAAAATGATTGAGGTTAATTTCACTATGTATGGCTACAGTAAACAAAACCCAACAATAAATTATCCTAACTGCATGTTAGAAACAATTGAAGAAATACATACTAAGCAATGAACCATTCACAGATGCAGAGTGGAATCTCTTATTCCTTCTGTATTTGTGTCAACTGACAAATTAGGACTTCAAAAAGGAACAAAGTGATTCTGCTGCACAGCAGTGAGGCAGCTACAAAACAAGAATAAAAATGAGCTCAAGCAACAGTTATCTGGCCTTGTGCCTTTCAATGGGGTAACAAGTTCTATATTTCATCTATTTAGCCACAAAAACATGCTGCTTAACAAAAAAAAAAAAAAAAATCAAGATAGAGTCTTGTAATTATCAATCCCAAACAGTGTGATGTTCATCATTCCATCTTCACCAACCTTGAGGTGGCTCTCCTGCCTCCTGCACTGAAACCAAGACCCATTCTGGAGGGCCTCCAGAAAACTAACTGGGCTCCAGGCAAAGGAGACAGACTGTGAAGGAGACAATAAAGACTTCTGGACTTTATCCCTGACTATTCTCATGGTGATTATTCTGCTGAAAACAAGGCTGGTCCCAAGATCTCCAGAAAGCTAACAAGAACATTACAATTTGGCTACATGCACAACATGCACAAGCTAAATTTCAGACATCTCAACACTTGTTTAAAAATCTCTTTAAATGATTAAACTGCATAAAATTTCTTAAAATGGAAGAAAATGTTAATTGACTTAATTAGGATTTATCTGAAATTGTTGATGTAAAAGCGCTATTAAATAAAAGTCCTAAGCAATACATGAACTGATGCAAAGTAAATAGAGCAGAACCAAAAAAACATTGTCTACAGTAACAGCAATATTTGTATGCTGAAGAAATATAAATGATTTAGATTCTTCTCAGCAATCCAATGATCCAAGACAATCCATAAGGACTCATGATGAAGAATGCTATTCACCTCTAGGGAATGAACTTATGGAGTTTGAATGTAGATTAAAGCATACTATTTTTCACTTTTTCTATGTATTTTTCAATATTTTTCTTTCAAACATGACTAATACAAAACAGGCTTTGCATAACCTATATTAAATTGCTTAAGGAGAAGGGAAGAAGAGTGGGAGAAAATTTGGAACTCAAAAAATCCATTAAATGGATGCTAATATATTTTTACCCTATTTAACATATATTGTACTACCTGCTATCTAGGGGAGGGCATAGGGGAAAGGAAGAAAAATTGGAACACAAGGTTTTGCAAGGACTAATGTTGAAGAACTGTCCACGCATATGTTTTGAAAAATAAAAGTTTTAATAAAAAAAATTTAAATAGATGCTAAAAATTGTTTTTACCAGTCATTAGGGGGGAAAATAAATATTAATTTAAGTCTTAAGCAAGCCTTTATCCTTTTCCATATGTTTGTCTCCCCCTTTGATTTAATATGTTATCTTTATTGAAATTCCTTTAAGTGAATCTTCTAATAAAAATCCAGTGTTTGCTGAGCACATAATAATTTGTATTGGGCTCTTAGATGGAAAATAATCTAAGTCACATTTGGGAAGAAAAAATAAACTAGAAAATTCTTCATTCTATCTTCTACATAAAGGAACACGCTTAATTCAGTGTTTTGTTATAATTATTAAGTTGAAAATCTTAAATTTTTAAAGTATTAAGAACCATTTCACCTATCTGCAACTTGTTCTAAAATTCAGATGTTTCAAAGTTATTAGCCACCATGCTCAAAAATTAAATAAGTATAAAATAATTATTGCATAAATAGATACTTCAGATCCTAACTTATGATCTACAAATTTGGAGTTTGAAAAGAATACATTTTGACAACTTTATTTCAAATGATGTAATCCTAAGTATTTTATTTTCTGCATATTAAAACCAGTCCTAATGAAGGGGCTTGAGGATACACTAAACTGCCAAAAGAGGTCAGCAACACAAAAAAAGTAAAGAACTTCTTTTATAAGCTAATTATTCTCTCATCACACATTTAGCCCACTACTATTTTACACCAGTATAAAATCATGTTTTTTCAAATAAGTTCCAGGACCATATTAAATAAAATGGGAAATAATCATGTTAGAATAAACATGGGCTACCTCACCACTCACAAATTCAAATCACAACCTTTGACAACCTCACCAGAGTCTTCACAGGTTACTGTGGCCAAAAAATGATGTGACTTGATAGGCAATATTCTGCAACCATGAGGCTCTCTAAAGAGATCTATAGAGGAAGATCTTCCAGACACTGGAAGGTCCTGGTACTCCACTCCCATGCTACAAGACAGTGGATATCAGGAGTATGTTACAAAGATCTATCCAGAATCAAACACTTACTGAAGACTTTCCTCAAGATTTTTTAATACCAGGAATTAGAAAAAGTAGTGCTATATTGTCTAAAGGTCTGAAAATGTAGTATTTAATATTAAAAATCAGACAAGATAGCACTAAAGAAGAATTAAAATTAAATCCTCAATTGCCAAATCTGTAAGACTAACAACCACTAAGAGTGGAGAGACATATGAATAGAATGTATTTATTAGTTTACCCAAAATGTTCAAAAGAATAATAGCTTCACAAATAAATATATCTATCAAGTGAATCATCTATCAATATCACTCTCACACATGTGAAATACCTAGTCTACATTCCTAAATGCCTGTTACATGAAGAAAATTAAAATCTCACTATTCACTCCTGATGTGATATTGGTTGCTAATAATTCCAAACATGCCAGGACGTGCTGACCCACATAGTTAATTAGTACAACTTTAGGCACAGAGTGAACATACCTGTTTAGCAATTTTTCCTATGTGTAGTAGCAAGAAATTCTAGTGCTCAGTGCAGATATCAGTAGACTACAAAAGGTACACTAATATAAAAAAAAGACAAGAAAAAAAAATTCACACAGAAAAAAACCCTAAACACCTTAGTGTATTAGATTTCCTCCAGATCTCACCAAGTTATAAATAAGCAATTCAACAGCTAAAATAGAGATGTGTTACAAGGTGGCAAGTAACTAGAAAACATATAATATGAACTTTGTATGCAAGATTTTTTAAAATAGCTCAACTTTCATGTTTACTTCCCCCTCCTAAGAGAAGCGACAGTCTTAAGGTGAAGAATAAAAGTATGTACTGGGCTTGGCCAATCTGCGAGTTTGATTATATTCAAGAAAAAATTTTTTTTTTATTGAGAGGGATAAAAATAAGGGAGGAGGAGTTCATAATATTATTGTTGTTGTTAGAGGATAAAGACCATTCAGACTTTTTTTTTTTTTTTTTTAATGTAAAAAGGAGACCAGGACCTTAAAAGGAGATACAGGCAAGTAGGCTAGCTTTGAAAATAACATGCTGAACTTATTTTATACTTTTTAAAAAACAGGCTGTACTTAAAAGATTCATGATTCCTCATATAATCCTCTTTTTATGTTCTTTGTGTGTACAGAAATGTTCTCTTTTTTTGGTGTTTGTTAAATTCAGGATTTTTTTTTTTTAATAAATAAAATGAAGGGCTCAAATTAAATAACTTCTGATATCCCTTCTGGCATTTTTTGAAAATAAAAATTAAATTTACAATAAATCTTAGCTTTATATATAATCACATGCCAATCATTAATTTTAACAGATTTAATTTTTTTAAAATGACAAGATGTGATCCAAGCCCTTTTGTAAGCTTCTAGCTCGCTTTCAATTATTAGTACTTTTATTTGTCATCTAGCTGAATGAATGTGTTTTTGTAGGCTGGAAAGGCACAGGTACTAAAGTGTTTTATAATAAACATGCATCTCTTGCTTTAAATTATCTACAAGAAAAAAGTACAAAACATCTACTCAATGACTGTACATCAAGATTCTTAGAATAAAATCCATTACAATGCTAGGTCATCCCCCACCACCACCACCACCTTTTTCTGAGACTCTAAGCCGTAGAAAATTGTCCAAATTTTTTCTTAGGCCAGAATTCGGTGGTACTCAATCCAAAGAGGGATGGGCCAGGTGACTTCCCTGGTATGGGGTTAGAAAAATTCTCTTCGCCAATGCAGGTAAGTCTTAGACAGTAAGTGGTCTCAGAGAAGTGACTCGCCTGGGTCATATGGGCAGGATGTCTCTGGGCTGGGACTTAAACCCAGGCCTTCCTGGCTTTCCAAGCAGTTCTCTCTTTATTACTCCACATTTCCTTAAATGCACAGGCTGTTTGGAAACCTTTCCCACAGAGCTGGTCTATCATCGACATAACATAAACTGAACACTTGTGACACATGACATAAAAGGGACTGCACTGTTTCTCAGAGACCGTGAAAAGCTTTGACTTGTGTGTCCCCAGGAAGCCTTGGCCCAGCTTTATGGCTCCTAAGACCTTCCCCGAACCGCTGGGCCAGGTCTATCCTTTCCCTCCTCCCTCCCAACCTTGGACTGTATTTATCTCTGCACAGATGCCATAGCCCATAAGAATGGGCTTCCGGATGTTTCTCCCTTAGCACTTAGCACTGTCTTCACACATAGGTGAGAAATTAAATTCACAATCTCAACTAAAAAAAATGCATTTTTCCCAAGAAAAAATTACAGCTCATACCAAAAAAGACAAGACAGACAAGGAAAGACAAAAAGAAAAAAAAAAAAAAAAGTGCCCAAAATAACTATACTTCGTACTTAAGCTAATTATTACACATTGTCACAAATGATGTACATTTATAATTCAGTAAAGTCATGATTGGGGGGCAGTAACTACCATTTAGACTTCCCATATGACCAAAGATTTTAAATAGATAAAGCGTTTATTTTAGATAAATCAAAGCATTTTAGAGATACCAGAAATACTTCCCTCTTTGGGATTCCAGCAATCTCACTAATCACAGCAGGGATATCCCAGGATTTTGAGGCTAAAAGGAACAGTAAAGTCTATTCCATTTTACAAATGAAAACATGGACCCAGACTAGTCAAGTGACTCAGAAATGCAAAATTTCAGAGCTGGATGAAGCCTCAGCCTGAATCTGAAGAAACACTGTACTCCCTCCCCCAAATCCAATTAGTAACAAACTGTGCTCCAACCTCTCACACCAAATCAAAGACATTCTTTTTTCCCTATAAAGCAATTAAACCAGAAAGTCTAAGTAACCTAGTCATTCAGAAAGAGATATAAACAAAATATCAGAAGGTAAATAAAGGCACGAGGGAAAGGGCAGAAAGAGAACAGTATGAAATCCCAGGGATCACTAAGAAAAGGTCATGAAGTAGGTATGTTGCTCTCAAGGTCACTGAGCACCTGAAGATGTTTCTTCCTTCCACCTTTATGGTGAATATACTATCTCCACTTCCCTCTGGTGAGTTTCAGCACTTTGCAGTAATGAATAATGAGGAAACAACAGCTTGAACTCTCAACCAGAAAGAAGGGCTTCCAAAGGCCAGCCCATTTTGGCCTCCCCAAGCACCCAAACTCAGGTGGTGCTTCTCCCCAATTTTTATTAGGTTTTTTGGCTTATTAGGATTTCTCTTTACATACAAATATTATTATGATTCCTCTTCCTCACTTATAATCCTAGCGATAGCCACGGGCAAATATTAGAATCAGCTCTTTGCTAACAAAGTACAGCTCCAAAGTTATCCAAGCAAGATCGCCATCTTTTACCTGAAACAAATCCTCACCTTTTTACCTCTTCTCTTTTCTGACTTCCATACTCAAAGTAACACATTAATTTATCAGATGAATAGTCTTTCCCTCTAATCCTTTTTTGAAATTTTTTTTAGGCCTGAAAGCCAGCTTGTGATGAACACCTCATTTCTTAGGCCATAAGGTGGCGCTATTCCCAAACCGCTTCTAAACATCTGATCCAAATGCCAGCACAGAAGCAGGGACAGGCCAGTCTGATAGCAAAGGGACAATCATAACCGGTCGCAGCCCAGCTAAGCTGCTCAGCCGGAAAGGTCTCCGGCTCCAGGTAGACTGAAATCGATACTTTACCGGAAGCAGGTCCCTAATTACTCCAAATTCTCACAATAACCCAATCTTTTAACCACTAAGTTGCAAGTCACTGAATTCTAGCAGAAAATGGCAACAGTTTCCAATTCTTCCCCTAGCACTTCCAGTCAAATAGCTTCCTGGCAAATATCCACTGAAACACTTAAGGAGTAAACTGTTACTATGTAAACAAAAAGAGGGAACAAGCTACATTTGAACCTTTAAGGTTCCCTTCCACTTTCTGAAATCCGCATGTATTCATTAAACATTACAGGGAGAGTTGGGTAAGTCCTAACTTATATTTTAGTAAGAGCTTTCATTTTCATCTATATTATCTCATTTTAACAAAAAATCAAAAAATGATTTTTCAGGTGTCCTTCATGTGTACTTTGCTCTTATACTGTTCCCTATTTCACCTATAGGACACACCTCATCCCAGTTACCCCCAATTTATGCTAATTATAAAATAGCAACAATTTTCTGGAAAAGTGACTACTTTCTGTAAGTGATATAGCAGACAAAGTCCAATTCTAGTTAATGATACTTAACAAAAACATTAGTTGAAATATAGTTTATTGTAAAACTGTACTGAGTTACTCAGACAACTTGAACTAATTAGCAAAAGAAAATCTCTCGAAACCACTGGCAAGGTTGTACTTCACACATAAAAATGGTTTTAAGAAGGGAAATGAATACAGATTTGGGACTAGTTGTCTACTGGAAGGGAGATAATTGTTAATAAAGAAAAAGCAAAGCTAAGATTAATTGTATGGACAACTTTTTTTTAATGAGATGTTAGAAAATGTTACAAAATAAGAAAATTGATCCTCATTTTAGATTTTTTGATTTGTTTGGTTTTTTTTTCCAAAAACTTTACTAATCACTAAACCAAAATAAATTCATAAAAAATCAAAATTAGGAAATATCCCTTAATGTCAATATTACAAACTCTTTATTTAATGTTTAGATATAGCTCTTCTCTCATATAAGACAGAGGCAAATGACTTCAACCTGACTAAATAAATAATTAGTACTCTAACTCAATGGGATTTACCATATCATTTTAAAATGACAATACCAAAATCTGTTCCTACTATTTTTGAGTGTAGTAAGTAACCTGTAATCAGTTTGGGGGGGGAAGGGGTGGATAGGACAAAGGATATTAATTTACAGGAAGCAAGAGGGGATGATCTATACAAGCAGATTTCAGCAAATAATTTTTCACTGAAAGACTTAGAAGTACTCTTTCAGGCATTTACAGGTAGCAGAAAGATAATATTTTTTTTTAAATCTCCAAAGTCTAGAATTCATACAATCATAAAAAAAATTCAGGGCCTTGGAAGCTCTGTCCCCTACACATTCATTTTCACTGCATGCAACTCCTTGTATTTTTCATTCTAGTCAAAAAATATTTAGAAACATCAACAATTTTTCCTGGTAAATAAAGACTAATAGAAATAAGGATGTCACTTTGCTTTTTCCTCATCAGGATTACTTCAGTTCCATGAACAAGGAACATCTTATTCATTTTAAAGCTTTGGGGTTGGTTTGTGTTTTTAAATAAAATCTAGAAAACAAAGCTTCAGTTATATAAATGCAAATTAAAGTACCAATTGAATTGTCTTACAAAAATAAATATAATTCTATAATTCTATCTATGTAATAGACATTAATACATAAAAGACCATTAAAACATGAGGACAGAAATTTTTTTGGGAGGGGTTTACACAAATACAGGGTGTGTATTCTAACAGTTTAGTCTGAGCTTAGTTGGGAGTTCAGAAGCACTATAATGTGTAGCTATATACAGTTAGAAACAAAAAAAAAAAAAATGCATTAGGCCAGTCAAATACTTCCTTCTTAGGTCATCATAAAATATCAATATATTTCAGGTTTATATATAGGTTAACAGTGTAGAGGGCCAGAAGTCTGGAAAGGTATACTTGAATAGAGGACAGCAGGGGGCTTATAGTTAAGCACCTACTCAGTATGAGATAAAGGTTCTCTAAACATATACTTAAATGTGATATGATGATGTAATGGTTGCACATGCTCAGTTGCTATAGTGATATAATCATACTGAAGTATTTAAGGGCTGGGAGGACTGGGAATGAGCCTCTCAGCCACAGACACAGGAGTCTCAGACACAAACACAAGAGAAGACTCTGGACTTCATCTTTGACCAGCCTCATGGTGGCCCTCCTGCTTTCATCACTTCTCCACCTAAAGACCAAGCCCTGTCCAGAGATTCTCCAGAAAGCTAAATTGGACATTACAAACAGGGTTAGGGAACTGGATCCACGATTTCATTGGTATAAGTTATTTCCAAATGAGGAAATCCCTTCCACAGATAGGTCAGCACCTTTTCTACAACTTGCAAAGTATCTCAGGGCACTAAGAGACTTAAAGGAGTTAACCTTAAACAAAGTGTCAGGATGGAACTTTATTTTAGGTTTTCCTAGCTTTAGGCCAAATCTCTATACATGTTTACACACTGCTTAAAAACAAAGTATAATTAGGTAGACTGATTTACAATTAATAATAATGAGTCGAACACACTTGCTTTTTCAAATTTGTTTTTTCTGAGATTTTCTATTACAATACTTTCTGCTATGTGACAATTGTTTAAATCAGTGAGTATTTGAGTGGAAAAATACAAATATAAGCAAGAAAAAAGCCAGAGATATAGGGTAGACACAGCTCTGAGCTCAGGGTCCAGGAACCAGACTGAGTTCAGATTTACTCTGACACTGAATGACCCTAAGCAACACCCAGATCTCTCAAGTTTCAAGTTCCTCTTCTGAAGGATCAAGCCACCAAGGGTTACTGTCAGGCTTAAATGAGGTCAGGTATTTAAAGGATCTGCAAAATTTCAAATTACTTAAATATAAATGGCAAAGAGAATTTTAGCTAGAATCCTTTGGGGTGTTCAATATCCAAATTTGCTAACACAGAAGTCTATATAGATGGTCTTTATTACATATAAGCACATCACAGACTGAAGGTGAGTTTTAAACCTTTAAGAAAAGCAGTGGACATTTCCACATTATTTCGTTCCTTTAATTTGGGCTAAGTATATTCAAAGAAATGCATTTTCCAGTATCCTCGGTTCTTATATTTTGAATACTATCAGAATAAGCACCACAAAGGCCAAGGCAGAATAGGTAGGGTATCAGCAGAAAGATCGATCTTAATCATCTTTTGCTTATAAGTGCAACATTATTCATAGTAAAAGGAGCTATTATTATTATTATGTACACTTATAATTCAATAAATAAGTAACTTGGCTAAGAAGTCACATTTCAATATGAAGTTAAACAAAATTGTATGTAAATCTGAAAATTTGAATTTGAAGATGTGAGGTATCAATCTTGCTAAAAAGAAAACAAAAATCTGAACCTACCCATACAGGGATATAGAAATGAACTCCAACTTCTGGAGCTTGCTCTACAGAGGCAACAGGAACAAGCATTTATTAAGTACCTTCTATATGCCAGATACTGTGCTAAGTAAGCATTGGGAGCTGAGCAAGAAATACACCAACCCAAGCACAAGCAAATTTTCTGTTTCATTCTACATCACCAGAACTGAGCAGATAAGATAATTCTCATATCTTTAAAGAGCAATATTCTCATATTCACGGCAAGAAATCAAAATTCTATTCCTAGCTATGCTCCTTATTATAGCACATTCAAGTAGTAATTTAATCTGTGTTTCATTTTCTTTTTCTTTTGGAAAAACAAAAAACAAAAAATCCTGGAATATATTAAAAAAAAAAAAAAAGAACTAAATAGCTGCTGTTGTGACTATAGATTTTTAAACGGTACATATTTCACGATTTTGCAATTTCGATAAATTTGTTCAACATAACAAAGTTCTAAAACACTCCAAAAAAAAGATTATATATGAATCAGAAAAGCTACTTCAGAGGGAAAATATTTAGTCTTCTTTAGTATTAAGGCTGGACTAAAAAACTAATCTTATCAACATTGTTGTGACAGATTTTTTTTTTCCTTTCCCATTGCTTGAACTAAAAATTTCCCTTTCTAAGTTTTTTGCTTATTTCTCCTATTTAGATTACCCTATACCATAATAAATATAGTCTTCTTAAAAAAAAGAAAAAAGAAAAAAAGTTCCTATGAAATGTTAAGATAAAATTCTGATAAACAAATCTTTCACACAAATCTTTTTTCTACTATCATATTCCAGAGACTATAAAAAATGAATAGTCCAACAGGGAAATGATGCCAAAAATCATCGGTGTGTCACTCAAAAATGCCAACTGGGGCAAACCACAAGATGTCTCTGTGGTTCACTTATTCTATTTGCAAAAGGAGCTAATGCTTAAAAGTAAATGATCATGAATCATAGAAACAGCACAGTTCACTTCCATTTATCCTCCCACAGCAATGATATTCTCTCATTTGACTACATTTGTAACCACTCTAAAGATGCATCAAATTACATTTCTAAGATCTACCCAATGCCATCTTAAAAGGATGTTTGATTTTGAAATAATCAATGCACTTCTAGAAAAATATGGATCCCACTTGCAATCAGAGCAATTGGGCACCTTTTCAAAAGGCAGAACGAAGTCACTTACTTTGGACTGAGATCTCTTTGCACTCCGGACACTAAATTTCTCCTTCATTTCCTCTAAAAGACTGTTGAGTTTCTTTTCTTCAGGCGTCCCTAAGTATTTTTGGTTTACATGGAGATAGCAAGGCCACTTGGCTGATTCAAAGCCCCAGTGGCAGGTCCTCTTGTCGGGTGATCTGTGTGAATGCATCACAAACGTCTGGGGTGCAAACATCCCACAGCACTCCAGACACTGTATACATGGTGCATCGGGCTGAACGTAAAACTGGGGTGCAAATAAACCCTGGCATTTACCCAAGCACTCATGTTCCACTTCAAAGGCCCTGCCAGTTTCTTGTAACTTGGCCAAGGAGTTTTTAGCAGGAAGCATGCTACCATTTTGAGGGCAGGTTCGTGGACGGAGCAAAGCATTACACAGTCTCTGGGCATCAGTGAGTGTGATCAGCCCACAGGATGGGGCATTGAACGGAAGGATTCCCAACACCTTCAGGATGTGAAGTTGTTCCGAGGTGCAGCGTGAACAATATATGTACAAGTCATCACACACGGTATTTATTTGCTGGAGTGAAAAATCCCGGAGGACAGAATTTAAGACTTGAGGCAAACAGAGTCTCTTTTCTCCTCCAACCTGGAAACAAGAAATAGATTCCCCTTCCAGGACAGTCTGAGTAAGTTCCGTGGAACTATCTGGAGGAATGAGCAATGGCCCGGGAAGAATCTGAGGGGATGGAAGAGGCAAGAATACAGTAGGCGACATGCTTTCTTGGGAATAGCGAGCTGAAAATGCTGCAGGTCCACCCAGAGAGCTCTGGCTACTTAAGTGGAACTGGGCCAGTGTGTGCTTTAAACTAGGATTTAAATGTAAAGGTTCAGACACTGAATGACAGCTTGATTTGGCCTTTTCCCCATCAGTCTCCATTGGAGTTTCCCCATAGTCATCCATATTCTCCTTCTTCACCGTTGGCACTTTGCCATTTATGTGCATTTCTGTCATCATTTTTTTCATTGGAGGGCTACCCTCATCTCGTAGCCCATTCCGTTTTTTATGGGAGCCTTGAACCAAAGGGAAGCTAGCTTGGAGAGTTTCCATGGCTGAACTGTTAAGCTTTAAATAGCTGAATATGAAATTTGCATCTTAGTTCGGTGGTTTGCTCTGGAAGAAAATAAGAAAATGCTTAAAGTAACTTTACGAGTCTCAGTCACAACATTTCTTTTTAAAAAAAGCTCTGATTTACTCAAAAGATCTTACACCCTCACTTTAGTTCCTTCAAAAAAATGTGACTGTCACTTTTATACCATCAAGTATAAAAAGCATTTAATATTTTTGCCTCAGCTCCCAAGTACAGTAACACATTTTTAAATCTACACGAGCTTTGCTTCCTGTATCCTTCGGGTACATTTTTTTTAAATTGCCATTAATTATCTCAGTTTAAGATGTGCTGATTCAATGCAATTCTTCTAAAACATATATCGGAGATATTTGTATCTCATGCCAGTATGTTCGGCCATATATAAGAAAATTGGACACGTTATCAAAATGATTTTTAACACAGTGAAGAGAAATTTAAAATTCACCTAAAGACACTGGAAAAAATGTATTCTTCCAAAAGACAGTGGAGATTAGGAGATAAATGACAAGCCGTCTCCCGGAAAGATGACCACTATCTGGATCTCCACCCGGATTCCTCCAACCCAAAGAAACAGCACCTAAAGAAAAATCTGCCAGATTTGCTTCTTGAGCAATGCTCCTTTCATTCTCCTTTCAATTAATCTGTAAAAAAGAAAGGAGGGGGTGGAGACAAGGAAAAGCTATATTTGAATTTGTTCCAGGGACCAAAGGTTCCATTTGAAAGCAGTTTCTCAATGTTGAAGCCAGTTCATTTACAAAGGGTGATTTTAAAAAAATACTAAGAATTTCTTTAAATCAGTTCATTTGACAGCCATTTATTTAATTTCATTTAAGAATCCTCCAGTTTAACATGAAGGCGGCTTGAAAAGTGTCTCCGGAGCAATCAGAGGCAGAGATATGTATGCAGGCAACAGAGGGGCTCACTCGCGATGTACAGAATTATACAAAGGCTTCAGTAGAATCAACTCACCCAAAAGCTAATCACTAGAGAGCCTCTTTTAACTGCCATTATAACCATAATAATTTACTTACTGCGTTCCCTAATATCATTCTAAAGAATTAACTCCAAGTAGAGGAAGAAAAAAAAAAAGTGTTCAAATCAGCACTCACTCTCACGGGTAAATATTGATGGCCTAATCTAAATTGAATTGATTTTTTTTTTTTTTTTTGCATTAATTGCCCGGGATAGCTGAATTTATTTTTTTTTTCTGTAGTGCTATGAAATCAAACGTTCGCTTAAAAAAAAAAAAAATCGAATAAGTGCAAAAGGTGAGCAAATGGGTGTGCAGACAGGGAACTCTCCGCTTCAACCCTGTGACCCTCCAACCTTGAACAAGGCTAATCTGGGACAAAAAGCAGTGGCAGACACCGTTCACAAAGAATGCAAATGGAGAAAGGGGAAAGGAAAAGGGGGTGAGGGGAATGCTCCTTCCACTTCCTGCTCCTGAAAAGAAATCCTGAATAAATCGGGGGAAAACGGGGTGGGGTGGGAGAACAGGAAACGTGGCCGCCCAAAATACGGGGCAGAAGTATTCTCTCGTCTCCACCGGGGAAGGGAGGAACTAGGAAGCCGCTGCCTTCCAGCCCTCCGAGGAGAAGCCGACTCAAACAGCCGAGCACCGGAGGAATCACCTGCAGAACGGGGGATTCCCCGAACCCTGAAAGTCCTGTACACCCACGCGGAATCAAGCACTCACTTCCCAACCCTAGGGAAGGGTGGGGGAGCCAGGACCCTGGGGACGGGGCTGGAGGGAGTAGATAGGAGTCCTCCTCGTCCTCTTCCTCCTCCTCCTCCTCCCCCAGCCGACTGGGACATCCCCAGCCCTCCCCCTGCCAGTCTGCCTCCGGGAACAAGTCTAGACTCAAACAGGGTGGAGGCCGGCGTGGAGGAGCAAGGGGACACTCGGGTGGAAATCCCCTGCCTTTCCTCGCCCACCCTCCCATCCTCACCCTCTCGGCGGCCCCTGAAACTAAGCAGCGCTGGCCGCCCGCGGGTCAAGACTCGGCCGTGGCTGGGGGGCGGGGAGAGTGCAGACACTAGTGAAAGTCCCTTTCGGCCGCTCCACCTCCTCCGGCAGGGTCCCCAAAGAGGGACATCCCCAGTCCCCCTCCCCCCAGTCACCCCCACTCCGGAACTGAGACCGCAGAGGAGGGGACGTGGGTGAGGGGGAAAGTCTCCTCCTGCCATTCCCCCCTCCCCTGAATCATCTCTCGCCCCTTCTATGCTGCCCCCACTCCGGGAAGTAGGCGCCACGCAGGGGCGGGGGCGCGGGGCAGACCGTGTAGGGGGGAGCATAAGGAGTGGGGGTGGGGGGAGCAGACGGAGGAGGAGGTGGGGGAAGCAGACGGGAGATGGGGTGGGGGAAGGTACCGGAGGGGAGCGGCAGACGGAGGTGGGGGGAGGCAGGGTAAAGACCCCAGGGAGAAAGAAGAGGAGACAGACGGGGTGGAGGGCAGACGCGGGGAAAGGGGTGGACACGGACAGGCAGACACGGACTCGGGAAGACAGACGGGGGAGGGGAGGGGAGGCAGACACCGATGGAAATCTCCTCCCTCCCCAGCCCGGTGGTCTCCAGCCCCCTTCCTCGTCGCCCTCCCCCCAACCGAGCAGACGGCCAAGAGGACGCGGGTGGGTGCCGACACGAGCGGAAACCCCCTGCCCGCACCGTGGGGACGGTCGGCAAGTTCGGGAGGTCCGGGCTCGCTCCCCGCGCCCCGCCCGGACGGCTCGGCTGGCCGGCCGAGGCCGGGGCATCCCCGGCGGGCGCCGGGGTCAAGTGCAGCCGCGGCCCCCGGCCCCCCGCACCGCCCCCCAGAGCCGCTCCTCGGCCCCCCGCGCCGGACCGGGCCGGGTCGTACCTGCGCTGCTGCCCCGGACTCCGCCGCCGCTCCGAGGCTCCCCTGGGCTCCGCCGGCGCCGCCGCTCAGAACCCCCCGCCCCCCCATGGCTACACACAGCCAGCCCTCTGACGTCACCGGGCACACAGACCGCCCACGTCACTGCGGAGACACAGCTTCCCGCAGACGCCGCCGCCGCCGCCGCCGTCTCCGGCTGCCCGGGGGAGGGGCCGCGGGGGGGAGGGGGAGGGGCGGGCCCCGCCGCCGTGCTCGCGCGCGCGCGCCCCCCTGCCCCAGCGTTCTATTGTGGCTCCGGCCCCGCCCCGCTCTCCCGCCCGGCGCGCCGCCGACACCGCCCCGCGCGCGTCCGGCTCCCCTCCCCCGCCCCCGCCCGCAGGGCTCCCTGGGCCTCGCGGCTCCGCGCGCCGTCTGGCCGGCTGGCGCGCGAGCCTGTCTGCGGTGCGCCCAGAGCAGACAGGATGTTCCCTCCCGCCCCGCCCGGCCGGGCTGCGGGGGAGGGGCCGAGCCAGCTGTCTGCGGCCCGCCCCGCGGGGGCCCGGAGCCAGACCGCGGGGCGCCCCCGCCCCGGGGAGAGGCTGCGCCTCAGCGCCCCCCGACGCCCCTGGAAGCCCCCGCCTCGGGGAGACAGCGGCACTTCCCCACCCCCACCAGGAGCCCCAGCGAGACCCTTCTGGGGTTATCAGGGGGGCTCCTGCTCCAGGGAGACTGCAGCACCTCCCCACCCCCCACCAGGAGCCCCAGCGAGACCCTCTCGGGGCTTTCAGGAAGGTCTGTGCCCCCACGGAGACAGCAGCACCTTCCTGTTCCCACCAAGGGGCCCAGCGAGCCCCCCCCCGGGGGGATATGAGGGGGGGGGCTTGTCCCAAAGAAATAGTAGCACCTCCCCATCCCCAAGAGGCCTAACGAGTCCCCCCGGGAGCTATCAGGGAAACAGTAGTACCTCCCCATCCCCATCAGGCGCCCAGCGAATCCCCCACCAGGGGAGGTCAGGGATGCCCCGGGAAAGAGCTGCATCTCCCTTCCCAGACTCCCCTGCAAGCCCTCCGTCGGGGAGATGAGGGACGCCCCAGCCCCAGGTCGAGGGCGGCAGCACACACACCTCCAGCGCCCCCGTAAACCCCTCACAGGAGATGCTAGGGACATCTTCCCCCCACTCGTCCACCCCCTCCCGAAGCCCTTCCCAGTCCCTTACACAGGATAGTCAGGAGCACCCCTCCTCCAGCCGAAAGCCGCATCTGATCCCCTTCCCCTCACGCCCCCCTACTCAAGAGGTCAGGGACTCCCCCTCACTCGGGCAGCATCTGCTCTCTCACCCCCCAACTCCTCCAGCTATTCCGAGTCCCCTCAGTGAGGAGGTCAGGGACACCCCTCCCCCAGCGGTGAACAGCATCTGCTCCCGGCGCCCCTCCCCCTCTTTCCAGGAACCCCCCCCCCCCCCCCCGCCCTGTACTTCCTAGACCGCGGGGCCTCCAGCCCGCCCCAGAAAGCCAGCTCTACACCAGCAGACAGGAGCCCCGCCCCGACCTTGCCTCTGGCTGCCCCGAACCCTCCCCCCACTGCTTAGGCCCCTGGACTCTCGTCCCGGAACAGGGCGCGCTCCGAGGCTCCTCGCCTGAACTGACCTCGGCCCGCGGGCAGCCAGGGAGTCGGTCGTCTGGAATAAAAAAAAAAGTTGCAGCCCAAGCGAGCCCCAGCCACCCTCCCTCCCTGGCCCCGGTCCGGGCCCCTCCCCTCGTGCGATTTAAAACACCCAGAGCATCAATAGCGAGGTTTTTTTTCTGGGTTCTTTTTTTTATTGGTTGACTTTCACATGGGGAGGGGAACTGAAGGAGTGGAGACTAACCACCCAAGAGCTGAAGGAATAAGAGAGTGTGGGAGAGGCGCTGCCGGCGTGGTGCTGGTGTCTGAGCAGCTCTGATGTTAACGGAGCAGAAGGGATGCGAGTGCAGAGAAGCGGGCTCTTTGTGTGACCTTGTATGCTCGGCGCCGGGTCCAAGGTCTGTCTGGCCCGGGGCAGCCGCTTTAGAAATCCTGGCTCGCTTCTGTCCGGGAAGGCTCTGTGCCTCAGTTTCCTCACGCTCTGGATAAATATTGCCCAACCGTAAAAAAAAAAAAAATTAATAATAATAATAATAATAACCAAAACCAGGATTATAAAAACATGACCCTATAAACGTGTCCTATCTCCCTCAGAGCGGCCAGTGATGGTCATATGAGGCGCACTTTAGTAAACTCCCATATATATTTCCGCTGTCATTATAGCTCTCTCTTCCTCAAATTACCTTAGCTACCTAGCCAGCCATAACATGTTTCATTGAATTTGGAGCTATAGTCAGATCCTCCTTTTATCTTCCCCTTCAGTCAATCAACCAGCATTAATTAAGCACTTGCTCTGTGCCAAACACTACGAATTCCCCCAAAAGGCCAAACACCACATTAGAATGGACGCTCAGTAAGGTCAAGAACTCCGCTTCTATTTGTAAGCCCAGATATTAGCACAATGCCGGTCACACAGTACGCGTTTAATAATTGCTTGTTGACTGAGCAAATCACCGGTCCTCATTTTCGAGAGCCTGGGTCCCAGAAAAGCAAAGTGATTTTTCCATGGTTACACGGAGTAAGTTTGGATTCCTGCCCTAACCTAGTGCCTGAGGTGGATAAGTGGAGAGGTATATAGATGTTTGTTGAAGAAAACGAAATGATTGTTGCTAAAAAGTCTCTTTGGACATAGAAAATTGTACATAGGAAAGAAGAATGAAGGTCATAAAAAAGTGTTATTTGCCAGATATACCAGTGGTTAGAGCCCTAGACCCAGAGTCAAGGAAACCTGAGTTCAAATTTCATCTCCAACATTTACTAGTTGTATGATCCTGAACAAGTCTCACCAAAGCTCTCCTAGCTTCAGTTTCCTTATCTGTAAGAAGGGTTGTTGTGTGAGGAACAAATAAGATATAATTGTGAACCAGCAGGTAAATATTAACCGTTAAATAACTAGGTGGGCCAGTGAATAAAGTGCCAGGCAGTTCAGATCTGATACTAGCTGTGTGAATGTGGACACGTCACTTACCCCCTGTCTGCCTCAGTTTCCTCATTTGTAAAATGACCTGGAGAATGAAATAACACACTACTCTCATACCTCTGCCAAGAAAACCTCAAATGGGATCACAAAAAGTCAGGCTTGACTAAACAAGAACAAACCCATTTCAAATTTTTTCTCTTATTTAGGGGTGGGGGGACAAGAGGAGAATGGAGATTCATGTTTCAAGAGAATTGAAGTTTTAGTTTTTAAAAAGCCAAAATTACTTTCCAAGATATTCAATAGTATTATTGGACTAAGGGAAGATTCGTTTTATTCCACCACAGCCCGAAAATCAGGAATTGAAACTGTTCCCACCCAGCACTAAAGCACTCAGTCCTCATTAGGTTCAGAGTTTTCTTCTGTGTGTTCTTTGAGGAAATGGGGGAGGGGGGTGTGTCCAATTTTCTGTCCCTTTTAGACTTTAATTTTATTATCACAAGTTTTGTCATTTGGTCTATTCTAACTTCTCTCAGCTTAAATAGGGGCCAATGGTTCTCCTGGATGGTTGAGATACAACAAGGACAAAAGATTTTTCTCCTCTTTCCTCCCTTCCAGCTCCTCCCCCTCCTTTTTGCACAGTGCCCACTCTGCTCCAAAGTTTCACCCCCATCTCTCCCAACTATTGTCCTCCCCAGTTTCTGAGCCTCTCTTTCCCCCAGGGAGAGCTGCTTCTATCCCCCCCCCCTTTGGGGGCTGTCTTCTTTTCCTAGCATGAATAATTCTGTAGCACTTCCCATCTGTTATTACCATAGAGACAGAAGCTCTGCAGAGATAATGATGCCCAGTGTGGAGTCAGTGGGGGAACTAGGAGCATCTGTGAGCCTGCAGGGACAGATTTTTTTTTTAACCAGTCTGAAAACATAGATGACCTAACCCAAGAGTTGAAGTGAGAAGGGTAGAAAGCCATGAGCCTTGATTAATTGTCTGTACCTGATCCATGAATCTAGTGGGAAGATGTGATTTGTGGAAACCATAAAGACCCCTCTAGCATCCACTCAAGAAAAAGAAAGTCTATTTCAAAACTGCCATTAGTAATCAATTTTTAGTAGCCATTTTATCAGCCATAAAAATAACTGTGTGTTTGCAAACCCAAAAGCCTTGGGCAGAAAAATCTCAATATCAAACTACCACTGCTTATTTTTCCTATTCATTTGTGTTGTTTGTTTGTTTGTTTTTCCAAAAAAAACAAAAAAACAAAAAAACTGTGTTTCTAATAAAATCAACATCAGTTGCTTCAGGAAGATTCTTATTCCAGGGTGAGGGTGGGTAAAACTTGTGTATTCACATCCCTCCCCATCCATAGGAAGTAAAAGTGTAGCTAGAAGAGTCTAGATGTGGAGGGAATTGTATGAACTTATTGGGTGGGGGGGACAATAAAATGTTTGCATTATCCATTATCCTCAGAAAGTGCCTGACTGATTGAATTTTTCCCTTCAGAACCCAAGGCCATTAGCCCCAAATTGCAGGTTGGGACTTGACTAATACTAAACAAGTAAGATTTGTTTAGATCAAGTGTTTCCTGGGAGGTTCATCTGTGGCCAAATTTTTCTGGGTCTTGCCTAATATTTGGGAAGTATTTGCAAGAATGATTTTATAGAAGCCCTTAAGAAAAATTGCAGCCATTGATTCTTCCAGTCCAGATGTTATAGCAAAGGGGCCTACAAAACACAAACAATACGAAGAAAAAAAGAAAATCACTGCTGGTGGTAAAGAGAATGGTCCATGTCCACAGACAAATACACATGAGACCAACTTAATTATCAAGGATTATCTATTTAGTGAATGATCCATGATCTCCTCATCTCTGCTGCTCATTTGGGTCCTATGCTGCCAAAAGGAAGATGGAGCACAGAGTTGATACAGAGTCTGTGTATATGTGGGTCTGAATTTCAAAGCCTAAAATAAGGGACTTGTGAATTACCCATTCATTTATCTACCTCTTTGTAGAAGATAATCCTCCTCCTCAAAAACCTTGAATAATTCCTTACTGTCTAAAAAATAGACTTGGAGTCAGAAAATCTTGAGTTCAAATCAACCACTTATTCACTGGATAAAGCTGAGCAAGTAGTCTCAACCTCGATCTTCACTTCTGTAAAATGGGGATAATAATAGCACCTATCTCACTAGGAGTAAGTGTAACAAAATCTAGCACATGAGCAGGGAATCTTTGACAGTGGCTCCCCACCTGAGAGATATGGAGGATTCTGCTTCTTGGGTTGTTATGTCATCACTATACATAATGGAAGTACTTTAGAGACACTGATGAGACTTTGACCAATTACAGAATGCTGGTGTATGCTTTAGTTTCTCCAAGGTACTTCTTGGTAAAGTAGCTAAGTGGGGCAATGGAGAGAGAGGCTTGAAATCAAGAAGACATCCTCAGGAATTCAAATTCAACCTTGGAGATTTTCTAAGTCATGAGCCTGGGCAAGTCACTTAACTCTGTTTGCCTCAGTTTTCTTATCTGTAAAATGAGCTGGAGAAGAAAATAGCAACTGCTTCGGTATTTCTGCCAAGAAAACTCCAAATGGGGTCACGAAGAGTCGGACACAACTGAACAATGAAATCACCGTTTTCCATTGACTGGTTTCAAAAAGGCACTGGCAACCAGAGATTCTGCCTTTAGTTACCCAGACACATTCCTTTTGGCTGTATGTGCTCCATTTGACTCCTCTGATGATGTCAGGTGAGAAACAGCCACAAAGGGAGAGACCTTGGACCTTCTCCTGACAGAAGCTGACGTGCGGTCCTGTAAAAAATAAAAAATAAAAAAAGATCATATGCCTCAATGCTTGTTCCTTTCTCTTTTAGTTGAAAAGATGGGATGCTCTGAACTTGAGAGTTTCAAAAGGTCAGATGGACCTCCAGCTTCTTGATGTTTTAATGATTCAGGTCCCAGCAACCTGGTTTTGTGGTCAGCCGGCCCAGAATCAGTCAATTTTCCTGGGTGAGCAAGAAATGATCTTTGGGAGTGACTGAGTGCCAGCCCATTGGTGGCTGAGTTAAAGACTCATCCAGAATCAATGTTCCAAACGTGCAGTCTTTGACCCAGTGACACTGGCCTCCTGGGTGTTCCATGAACAAGATACCCCTCTTGGAGTGGGCATCTCTGTACTTGGAATGCTCTCTTGCCTCCACTCTACCTACTCACCTTCCTGTCTTCCTTTAAGTCTTAACTAAAATCCCACCTTCTACCTTGGAAAAGACAGAAAGTCCCAAACCTTCTTAATCCAGTGCCTTCCCTCTTTTGTTTCTTATTTATTCTGTACACAGCTTGTGTATAGATTTGTTTTCATGTTTTCTTTACCATTCAATTGTGAGCTCCTTAAAGACAGGAACTATCTTTTGCCTTTTTTTATATCCCCAGAACTTAGCACCATACTTGGCACATAGCAGGTGCTTAATCATTATTGATTAATTGATTTGGACCTGAGCACACTAGCTGCTTGACTCTGGTCAAATCACTCAACTCTGTTTGCCTCAGTTTCCTCATCTGTAAAATGATCCTGAAAAGGAAAAGATACTCCAGAATCTTTACCACGAATCCGACATGACTTATGAAAAAGTGCTCTAAATTGCTATTAATCAGAGAAATGCACTCTGAGCTATCACTACGCACCTCTCAGATTGGTTGAGATGACAGGAAAAGATTGCTACAAATGTTGGAGGGGATGGAGGGAAACTGGAACACTAAAATATTGTTGGTGGAACTGTGAATAGATAGATACAGTCATTCTAGAAAGCAATTTGAAACTATGCCCATAGGGCTATCAAACTATACATACCCTTTGATCCAGCAGTATTTCTACTGGGTTTGTATCCCAAAGAGATCATAAAGGAGGCATCAGTTGGGGGATGGCTGAATAAGTTATGGTATATGACTGTTATGGAATATTATTGTTTTATAAGAAATGTTCAGCAGGATAATTTCAGAGAGTCCTGGAGAGACTTACATGAACTTATGCTAAGTGAAATGAGCAGAACTAGGAGATCATTATACATGGCAACAAGAAGATTGTACAATGATCAATTCTGATGGACACAGCTCTCTTTAATAATAAGATGATTCAGGCCAGTTCCGATGATCTTGTGATGATGAGAGCCATCTACACCCAGAGAGAGGACTGTGGGAACTGAGTGTGGATCACAACATAGTGTTTTCACTCTTGTTTCTTGTTGTTTCCTTAAATTTTTCTTCTGTATTTTTTTCCTTTTTGATCTGCTTTTTCTGGTGCAGCATGATAATTGTGGAAATATGTATAGAAGAATAGTGCATGTTTAACATATATTGGATTATTTGCCATCAAGGGGAAGATATGGGGGGGAAGGGAGAGAAAAAATTTAGAATACAAGATTTTGTAAGAGTGAATGTTGAAAATTTTCCAAGTATGTATCTTGAAAATAAAAAGCTTTTGTAATATTTAGGCTAGCTTTCTGGAGGTCCTCCAGAAGGGCCTTGTTGGTCTCAGCAGGATAGACACCACAAGAATGGACAAGAATAGAGTCCAAAGCCTTTATTGTCTCCTTCACGGTCTGTGTCTGTCATGGTCTGACCCAGTTTCCTCCAGCAGTCTGACAGTCTGCCAGTCTCAATCAGTCTCAGTCTCAGTATGACTTTGTCCCCAGTTTAAATATCCCATTATAATTACATCATTACAGTATATTGAGTATAAGCCAATTTAGAGTGATTACATCATTATATCAAACTAAAGTGATTATGTCATTATATCATACTAGAGAACCATTAATTCCACTGATTTAGCACCTTGTTTCAAATATACTTCTTCAGAGTTCCAGCCCTCTACAAGCTTTAATTTTTAAAAGTAATCAATAAAAAATAAGAATCCAACATGACTGAACAGCAGCAATGACAATAGTACTGGTGCTATGTGGAAACTAGGTTTCATATGAGCCTATCTTCCCCAGAAACCAACATTGAATAGGAGAGATAATGCCCAGGTGATGCTGATAGAATATGTTTGTGTTTTTATTCTTGCTATATCTTCAAAGTAAATGTTTTTAAAAGCTAATTGGTATTAAATGGATCAGTGGGATGAAGGCTCCAACTAATAGCACCTAAAAGGAAACACAATCTGTGAAGGCTCAAGGCAATGGCATTGGAAAAGAAACCAGAACATACTCACTACAAATGCAAAATGCTTTGCAAACCTTAAAGCCTAAATATATGTTATTGCTGTGCCATTACAATATCCACTTTCCTTCTTCTACAAATTTGTTGTCCTATTCTCTCCTTTTCTACCAGAATTTAATTAATATAAAGAATGCCCAGTGAGAAAAGTGCAAATTGTAGTTTTAAAGAGATATCTATCATAAAAAAGGGAAATGGACCCACATGTGCAAAATTGTTTGTAGCAGCCCTTTTTGTATTGGCAAGGAACTGGAAACTCAGTGGATGCTTATCAGTTGGGAAATGGCTGAGTAAGTTATGGGATATGAATGTTATGGAATATTATCGTTCTGTTAAGAAGTGACCAGCAGGATGATTTCATGACTTGCATGAACTGATGCTGTGAAGTGAGTAGAACCAAGACAACACTGTATACAGCAACAACAAAATTATGCAATGATCAACTCTGATGGACGTGGTGATTCAATGAGATGATTCAGGCCAGCTTCAATAGATGGAGAGAGCCATCTGTAAACAGAAAGCGACTATGAGGACTGAATGTAGATTACAACATAGTATTTTCATCTTTCTTTGTGTTTTAAGCTTGCTTTTTTCCCCTCATTTTTTTATTTGATTTTTCTTGTTCAACATGATAAATGTAGAAATATATATAGAAAAATCGCACATGTTCAACATATATTGGATTACATTCTGAGTAGAGGAGAGGGAGGATGGAAGGGAGGGAGAAAATTTTGGAATACAAGGTTTTGTAAGGGTAAATGTTTAAAACTATCTTTGCCTATATTTTGAAAATAAAAACTATTTTTTCAATAAAACAAAATAAAATAAAAATAAAGAGATGCCTAAGATTAAACTTAAGTGATTTGTCCAGAGTCATGCAGCCAGTATGTCAGAATCACAACTTGAACTCACATTCTTCTGATTGTAAGTTAGCAATGGTTTAGTAATAAAGAACCAGCCAACCCCTGCTTTCCCCAAAATCCTAGCCAGCTTTCAAGGTCTGGTTCAAATGTCACCCTCTTCATGAAATCCTCTGTGTCTTCCTTTCTTGAGCTGAATGCTATGTCTCCATTGCTTATATCCTTCCCTCTTTCCAATGCTCTAAGAGAGCAAATCTCTCTCAGAGAGTTTTTGGAGGGTATGACATTCAACCTTTTTATCAATTGATAAAAGCATAAATAAAATATTTCCACATGAATATAACTATCTGGAGATATGCAAATATTTTGGATCAAGGAATCAAGATCCAAAAAGTAGAGTTAATTGAATCAAAGGAGTATGAGTCTTTAAGTTAAGAGAGATCTGGCTTGAATCCCAGCTTTCATAATGACTAGCTACATGATTCTGACTCTTTCCCTGCTTCACGTAAAACTAGAACCAAAGTGGGACCACTGATTATCAAATGCCTTTTAAAACAAAATAAAAATTTGGGACACAGGGACACCTGAAACACAATGATTGACACAATGGAAATAAAAGTAGTGCTAAAAGGAAGGCATTCAGGTCTGTACCATGGTTAGGCCACTTGGTCACTTTGACCACGAAGTCAAGTGAACCACCAAGCCAACTAAATCCTAATGACTATACCATTTTATGAAAAAAAAAATGTACCCAATATGCAAAGTGGCAAGAGGATTAAGATATTGTTCTTACTACCCCTATAATGTTCTAGAAAATGGAAGAGAAATGAAATTTTACTGAGTCAGGATGACATTTACTTTATCAGGTGCATTTACTCTAAGGAATTTGGTTTTGATTTAAAAACATCAACAAAAGTTTTTTTTTTTGTTTGTTTGTTTTTTTATGTCTTCACTTGACATTCATTCAAACTATATCTATTCTCAAAGCCAAACTTGTAGGAAAATTTCTCTATTCCCATCACCTCTGCTTTTTCACTAATCAACTCTTTGTCTTCTGGCTTTCCTTATTCTCCCTCTAGCGCTATTTCAATTTCTTCTGTAATATAGATATGCCAGAATGCTGTAATAAAAAAGAGGTCATAAACCAACTTGCGGATAAATGAGCTTTATGTATTATTATTAGAATTATAGGAAAACGCAAAGAAAGCCAAGCTCACTGGAGACATTTAACTTGTAGATTCACTTTCACTTTTCCAAGGAGCCTCTAAGATTTTATTAAAAGATTTGTCCAAGGCCAGATCTTTACTAAGTATCAGAGATGGGACTTTAACCTCTGTCTTGCTAATTTTTGCTACTACTACTATTACCTGGCTCTCAGCAATACATGCGCTAAACTTTTCTTCACCATTCCTCACTTTATTTAATAAACAGCTTCAGGAAGCAGGATCGGTTTTATGACAGGAGTTCCATCTTCCCTATAAATCATTTAAGGGATTGCCCTTACAAAACCAGACTTGCTCTTGCTTTCCACTGCAGGTTTCTTCTCTTTGAATAACTAATTTCTATTTTACAAAATAAAAAGAAAGAAGTTATCATTTTAAGTTTTTGTCTGGTGTGTATATCTTTCTATGTGTATATCTATGTGTGTGAGAGAGATGGCCCAGGGTTCCCAAAGCCTTTGGGTTCATATGGATCAGGTCCAATCCTGGGCACTGACTAAAAGGGTCATTTTCCTGCTTTGGCTCATTATGACCCCATGTGGAGCTCTTTCCACAAAAATCTCCAAAGAAGCTTAACCTATATCCAAATCTACCCAAATGTGGGTGAAAAAAGTTCCTGACTCCAATACAAGTGCTCAAACTGACGATAAAGAAGTCACAAAATACCAAAAGTGCTCAGACTCAGAAGACCCATACAATACTCATTTGCCATAAGTTCCTTCCTGGAGCAGCCCCTCCCCACACTGTCTGAATCCCTCACTGTACTTAGAGGGAGGGAGGATATACAGCACAGTACATGACAAAGGTCCGGGTGCTCTGCTTCCCCAATCCAAGTCCTTTCCAGACTCAGAGACAATGTGAATGATTTTCTTCTTTCTTCAGAAGCACAAGGTGCAGAAGATTTCTCTCTTTCTCTCTCTCTGTCTGTCTGTCTCTATCTCTCTCTGTGTGTCTCTCACTTTCTTTTAAAAGTTGGACAAGGGGCAACTTGTAAGATAATGCTATCATCTCCACCACTCCTGTCAACCAGTCATTTTGGGAGCAGCCCCAGGCTCTGATAGCTAATCAGGTCCCCAGGACCAATTGTTTCTTAACAAGGTGCTTAAGACACATGTCCACATGTCCATCCTCTATAGAGGGAGAGATATGTTCAAACTGATGAGAGAGGAGGGAAGAGGGAAATCCACCGGTCAACTTCTTCCCTTACATGTTTTCAATTTCATTGAAATTGAAGTGTTCCTTAGTCCCTCAGTTCCAAGAATTTTCAGGAACTATGTCCCTGTCCAGCTTTTCCCTTCCCTGTAACTTTCAACCTTGCTCCTTTTCCCCTTTTGTTCACTGCTCTCTTTAACCCTTTCTTCACTCTACAATTCCTTTTTTGACTTTTTTTTTTTGTTTGTTTGTTTTTTTGTTTTTTTTTTTCTTTTTCCTTCATGTACATTGCATTTCTGACCAGCCTTGCCTGCAATGTGTTTGCTCTCCTTGGCAAGATAACACTTTTTCTTAGTAGCAATTTCTTCAGACGTGGCTGCCAAGTGAATTAACTTCAAGTCAAGTCAGCAAACATTTATTAAGAACCTAATACTATGAGTTAGGCACTATGCCAAGCTTTGGGCACATAAAGAACGGCAAATAAGGTCCCTATTCTCACGGAGCTCACAGGAGAGGGAGGGGAACTATAGGGAGACAATACCAGGTTTTGACTTTCATTTTTAATGCCCCAAATGGGACAACAGGAATGTTTCACAGTCAAATAGTACTTTATGGTTTCCAAAGCACTTTCTGAATCTCACACTTATAACATGCATTTATATAACAGCTTAAGAATCTATATATAGTGCTTGGACTACCTGTCATCTAGGGAAGGGGGTGGGGGGAAGGAGGGGAAAAGTTGGAAAAGAAGTTTTTGCAAGGGTCATTGTTGAAAAATAACTCATGCATATGTTTTGTAAATAAAAAGCTATAATAAAAATAAAAATTTTTTAAAAAGATTTTATATGGAGGTTACGTCCTTTGAATCTTACAACAACCTTGAAAGGTAGGTACTAGAGGTATTATCCTTTTTTTTTTAATAGATGAGAAAATTTAGGCTAAGTTTGGGGTGAGTTTGGAACTCAAATGTTCCTCACTCTAAATCCTCTACATCAGGCTACCCCTCACATTACCAAGATTTGCATACTAAGGAAACAATGAACCAGTTCTCTCTGCCTGCTATCTCCAGGGATGACAGATATGATTGTGACGATGGAAAGTTAGTTTTAATCTCAATCTCTATGAAATGGAAAGTGAAAGAGGGAGGGAGGAAGGCAGGCAAGATGAGAGAGACAAGAGGTGGTGGGGAAGATTTAAAAAAAAAAAAAAAAGGGAGAAAGGTCAAGTTAGAGAACCAGCTTTACTGAGAATATTTCTGTTCACCTTCCAACCAGACCTAAAGTTAAAGTCTCCCCCAGGCTGGGGCTCTGCCCTCCATTCTATTGTGTGTTCTTAGAACATTCTCTTCAGAGAACAGCCAGATTTTGTTTTTGAATTAGTCTATTTCCTTTTCTTTGAGTGTGGATTCTTCCTTTTCCTTCTTCTTGTTTTTGGGTTTTTTTAAACATTGTGATCACCATTCCCTTCCTCTGCCCCTTTCCCCATATCCCTCCCTCCTCCCCTGAAATAGTCAGGAGGTTTCCTAAGAAAATTGGCTTGTTTTCTGCAGTCCACATACTTTCCTGTACAATGTCCCTATCAGGCACAAGATCTGGCCCTGTGATACCACCAGACTGTGAGCTGTCCAGCCTAAAGTCTACAGGGATATTGCCTTACTCACACTTTGTACTTTGCACTGGCAGAATTGGCCATTTTAACCAAACAACCCAGAGGGCTTTGCAGACAGTCTATCGGCCAGCAAGCAGGATCAATGTATCCCTAGCAGGGACAAGCCTTCTCCTAGTTTGCTAAAATCAAAAATTGAGGCCAAGAAAGTTCAGGTAATTCCTGCCAAACAACAATGGTGTCAGTGGTAGAACTGGAATTAGAAGCAAATGAACCTGACCTCAGTGTCAAGAGAGATTGTGTTTCAGAGTCCCTTTAGCAAACCAAAAAGTATTGAATGTGAGGTTCTCTGAGACCTCGTCTCAAATAAAGAAAGTGATCCAGTTATGGAAGACATAGCATTCTGTCATAGACATAAAAGAAATCACGTCTGATTTTTCTGGTGCAGCATGAAGTATATATGGAAGAATTCCAGATTTTTATCATCTATCGAATCAGTTGCTATCTAGGGGGGCAGGTAAGAGGAAGAGAGGGAAAAATTAGAATGCAAAGTTTTTTTAAGGGTGAATGTTGAAAATTATCCATGTATATATTTTGAAAATAAAAAGCTTTAATTAAAAAAAAAAAGAAAGAAATCACATTTTCTACTAACATCTTACTCCATTAGCTCACTGTAGTGGGAAATGACCCTATGCTCCTGAAGGCCCAGACAAACAATATACAATTCCAAAGGACAGGTCTGGGTGAATTAAGAAAGTTTTATGTAGAGAAAGAGAACCAGAAATTAATGGTTTCTTGCTGCAATCTTCAAAATCTAGTCAAAATGTTGAGATGAAGTTTATCTTAACTCCAAGACAACAGTGGAAAATATACAATTTGCTTATCACTTAAAGACTGCACCCATAGATTTCAAAACTTGAGTCTAAGAGTTACTAGAGTTTCTGGCAGGGTGAGACACAGAGTTGCTTGGTGCAAATGAAAATCAGGGTACATACAGCTAACAAAATATTGGAAAAAATCTCTGTTACCTCGTCCTCCTCATTACCTGACAATGAGTATGATCCAAGCCATCCATCTAGGTGTCAATTCTTTCTAAATATGTTTCTAGGCCCCCTCAAACTCCAAGAAACAACTTTCCTATTGGGGCACCTATATGAAACCTGAATTGATGTGTACTTTCTTTTATAAATAAGTAATATATTAAGCCCTCGTTAACCTTCAGGCTGTAGCAGGTTCATTTGAGTGGGAGCCAAGAGAAAACTGAAACTTCTTGTCTTCAGGAAAACAAAAAGGGTTTTATCCATTAATGGCACAGAACCTATCTATCATCCATTTAGGTTTCTTTCCAAACCATGGCACTCATCAGCTAATTGGAGTAAATAGTTCATTAACACATTTCTTTGATTGGCAGTCCAGGGAAATAGGGACTATCAGTGAAGTCAGTGTCTGGAGTTTTAGAAGACAAAATTTTTAAATCTAAAACAATTGGTCTCTATGAGAAATGAGTGTGTCTTTGTTACCCAAAGCAGAAGGCTTAAATTTCTCATAAAATTTCTTTACATAGGCAGGGTAGTCTTAACAGAAACCACCTGGGATCATTAAAGACTCATATAAATGTGAACAA